>NW_027263045.1:88739-215771 GCF_902827115.2 Pseudochaenichthys georgianus | reverse complement strand
AGTAGAAAGTACAGGTATTTGAGTTCAACATGTAAGAAGTAGAAAGTACAGGTATTTGTGTTCAACATGTAAGAAGTAGAAAGTACAGGTATTTGGGTTCAACAAGTAAGAAGTAGAAAGTACAGGTATTTGGGTTCAACATGTAAGAAGTAGAAAGTACAGGTATTTGGGTTCAAAATGTAAGAAGTAGAAAGTACAGGTATTTGTGTTCAACATGTACGAAGTAGAAAGTACATGTATTTGTGTTCAACATGTACGAAGTAGAAAGTACAGGTATTTGAGTTCAACATGTAAGAAGTAGAAAGTACAGGTATTTGTGTTCAACATGTGAGAAGTAGAAAGTACAGGTATTTGAGTTCAACATGTAAGAAGTAGAAAGTACAGGTATTTGTGTTCAACATGTGAGAAGTAGAAAGTACAGGTATTTGTGTTCAACATGTGAGAAGTAGAAAGTACAGGTATTTGTGTTCAACATGTGAGAAGTAGAAAGTACAGGTATTTGAGTTCAACATGTAAGAAGTAGAAAGTACAGGTATTTGTGTTCAACATGTAAGAAGTAGAAAGTACAGGTATTTGTGTTCAACATGTAAGAAGTCAAAGTAAAAAGTCGTCAGAAAAAATAAGTGGTGGAGTAAAGTACTGATACCGTAAAAATGTACTTAAGTACAGTAACAAAGTATTTGTACTCCCAATACTTCCCACCTCTGTTGAATACTAGTTAAATATTAACATGCTAAGCTGTGTGTTTTTTAATTGTATTATTGGCCTGATTTTGACTGTGTTTAGAGTCAGTATGTTAGCACAGTTGCAGATTGAAAACCCACGACTTCACATTGGCAAATAAAAAAAGGAAATAAAAACCTTCTCATTTAGTTTACGTTACATTTTCCAAAGCGACTGACGATAATGTGTAATCAACCATGAAGATACAAACCAAGAGTCCTGCAAGTGCGAGTGCAAAGTACACATAAGTAAAGTACATTTACTCAAGTAATGTACTTAAGTACAATTTTGAGATCATTGTACTTTACTTGAGTATTTCCATTTCATGCTACTTTATACTTCTACTCTAACTAGTAGGCATTAGTCAAAAATAAAATATAAAAATAAATCCTAACATTTACAATAACTCCAGAGCAGTGTTTCTCAAACTTTTTCATACCAAGGACCACTTAACCAATAAAAAAACACTCGCGGACCACCTAACTACACAAATATCTAAAAACACTTCGTTTTTTACAAATCGCCTGACAATGGTACAAACAAGTGGCAACATGTGTGATGAAGCTGTTTATCTGGGCTATATCATGCAATCGAAAGTGAAACTTAAACTTGCTCCATTGCGGAGATACTCCCACGAGAGTGCGGAAAACTTAAATAAATAAATTTATTTCAAATGTGAAATTTTACCAATATATTCACGGACCACTAGGGGGCGCTCACACTTTGAGAAGCACTGCTCCAGAGCGTTGTAAAGTCCAAAAATGTAACATCAACTCAATACATATAGCTGTAATCATTTCCAAAATCCAGATGTTTTCCTCCATATTCAATATTTTAAAGCAGTTACCCTTTAAAGACAGGCGCTACCGAACCACATGCTGCTTTCATGCGACCACAACAAGAAGCATAGCATGACAACATCAAATCATCAAGAGACAAGCTTCACATTTAAAATAAAGGGCACTCAGTGCAGCCCTCGTTTGTATAAATTGTAAAACAAAATGTTAAAATTATTCTTCTTCCTCTGTTTTTAGACGAAGTGCCAAATCCACGTCGGCTTGAAGTGAAGAGAAAGATCCTGAGAACAGACTGTTTCAATATGGAGACATGTAACCTGTTCAGATAGTTTCATTACTTTATGTTTAAATGTTAGTGAACATTCAGTTTCTGGATTTAAAGGCCCTTTCATTTGACTGCATGACTTTGTGGTTAATACTGTTTTATATAGATTATCACATCTGTAATACTCATCCAGTGAAGTTCCTTTTGTTAAATACTCGTTCAGATACTACAGTAATGCTTAATACTTGTGTATCTCTGTGTTGTGCGACATTAGCTCAGCTGCTGCTAAAGTTAAAAGTTTACTTGCCAAAATATGAAATGCCTTAATGTCTGATTCACACTTTCAAATATATATAAACTGCAGGAGAAAACTCCATTTAGAAACCTTCGGATGCATTTTATTTTGGATTTGGTTCCACGTATCTCTTCCTCTTATTCTTCCTGGTTTTTGTTAATCTCTGCTTTTATTTTTGTTTTACCCGACGACAACAACCTGCTCCTACAGTTTCTTGTCTTTATTTTTACTAGCTTTTATTCTACTAGCTTCTGTGGGCAATCCCTACTTTAGGTCCAAATGTAGTTTACATTCAGTTTCTGGATTGAATGGCTTTTTAATTTGACTGCATGACTTTTGTGCTTGCCTTCATAAAGATGGTTAAAACTGTAAAACTGGTGTATTGAGTGTGAGCTGGAGATGAAGAAGATGCACGTGATGAAGACCTGGATTTGTGTTTTCGTGGTTTTAAAACAGCGCACAAATGCAGAATTAAACAGCAGAGGCAGGTATAAGAGTGTAATAAAAAGCGAGCTTTAATTAAAGCTGTTACTAAATAAATACAAACACTGCAGGAGGTTAGACAAAGAGGAACGAAGCAAACAGAAAACTACAAACAAACCGGGAAGACGTCGAAGAAACAGGACGTTGCTTTTGTATTTGGGGTGAAACCATATTTGCAGCTGACTGATTCTTAGTGAGACTGTGTCTGCATACTGAGAACCAATCGCTGATCAGAACCTGCTGATTGAGTCTTAAACACACACACACACCCTTTCCAATGCACA
The DNA here is from genome assembly GCF_902827115.2 of Pseudochaenichthys georgianus. Classification (NCBI taxonomy): domain Eukaryota; kingdom Metazoa; phylum Chordata; class Actinopteri; order Perciformes; family Channichthyidae; genus Pseudochaenichthys; species Pseudochaenichthys georgianus. The sequence continues at coordinate 212,924 of NW_027263045.1, read as the reverse complement.
CACACACACACACACAATCAGAATACCTGTATTAGTCCCACAGAGGGGACTTTTACGTAGTTACCGCAGACAAGAGCCAAAGACACCTTCATGTTACATATGACATGCATTAAAAAGTATTAGAGTAAAAAAATAAGTTATGATATATAATACAAAAATATAATACAAATAAAAAGTTACACAATTTACAAAATACACATCCTGTAACATTAGGATTTAGTAGCCAGGTATATATTGCACATAGGTGGTTGGTATTTAACAGGAAGGGGTGTTATAGTCTGTGTTGTGTGTGTGTGTGTGTGTGTGTGGGGGGGGGGGGGGGGTCTACTAGGGGGGTTGTGCTGGTTGTAAAGTCTGACAGGAAGGAAGGACCTGCGGTGTCTCTCCGTGACACCGGGGCGCAGCAGCCTGTCGCTGAAGGAGCTGCACAGTGAGGACAGAACAGAGTCATGAAATGTCTGAAGGAGTGCCCCCTGCACCCCGAAAGACCCCACTCTCCTCAGCAGAAAGAGTCTGCTCTGTCCCTTCTTGTACAGAGCGGCAGAATTATCAGTCCAGTTTATTGTTCAGATGAACACCCAGGTATTTGTAAGATTTCACAATCTCAATGTCCGCTCCCTGGATGTTCACTGGTGTCGGGGGCAGTGTTGGCGCCGTCTGAAATCCACCACCAGCTCCTTGGTGTGTCTAATGCAGCCAGTGTAGTTGTTTGACCCAGCACTGATTTTGAGTGATTAGGTCACATGACCTGGAAGTAATTGAAGACATTTGCTAATTTCTCCATCACAGTGGCGAGCCGTGACTTTTATACCTAGGCCCTCTGACCCCCCTTCCCTCGAGAAAAAAAGGAAGAGATATTACGTCACAGCGTATACTTCAGCGGAATATCAAAACCGCGGCCCGGGGTGCAAAACGCATCAATGACAGCGACCCTCGACCACACAGAACAACACCATGTATATAAACACCTCTCGTGACAGGGCGCCCACAGCCAAGTGACAATTACTAATGAATTAAGTCGGCACGGCAACCCGCATTGAAAATGACTTAGGCCTACCTTTGATGATAAATCACTGAAACACAAAGTCCATCCTCGTGTCCTTCTGGATGAAGCACTTGCGGGTCATGCAGCTGATCCTTTGCCACTCCAGCTCATCATTGGAACTCAATCTTGAAAATGACTCGGTTAATAATTTCGCAACGATGTCATCACTATCACTGAAGTGAGCCATCATGAACGAACTTATGCTAATCATAAATCTATCGATCATAAATCTATCGATTAGATTTATGATTCGAAAATAATAAAAGTAGGGTAGACATGTGGATATTATCCGCGTTACGTGCCGTAGTGTTTGTGTGGTCGTGTGTGTGTGTTTCTCTCTCTCCCTCTGACTCCCGAGGTGCAGCCTGATTGTCCCCAGGTGCTCCTAATTCCAAATCAGGGCCTCCATATAGGACCGGAGGAAGACTGCAGTGGGGTCTCCTCTTTTCCTCCTCTGGCTGCATGTGTGCAGACCTGTGTCTTGCCGATTGATAGGAGGGGAGCTCCATGCTATATTGATGCTGTATTATTCTGTGCAGGTTGGCTGGTGAGCCCGTGTTCCTGTCGTGTTCATTAAACGACTTGTTCGTTACTCAGAGATCGGTTTTCTCTCCTTTTTTGTCGTGCTTGGTCATCCTTGTGTGTTGCTACTTCCCTTTGTACCCCCTAGATTTAGAAGGGAATCCCGGACGAGCCTCCATGTTACGTTCCCTTCTAAATCTAGGGGGTACAACGGGAAGTAACAACACACAGACGGTGCATGAATGCGGTAAGTGAAATTCGAGTGCTTTATTTATGTGTTAATGATTTTAATCAGCTACGTCACTTTACAAACAAGCTCTCAAAGTTTTAGACAGAAAGCCAAAGCTATACCACCATTACAAAATCCTGGACAAACATAACCTGCTCAGCTGGGAAAATATATTAAAACACACTGACGCATGTCTCATTTTTTAAATTCTAAACGGCAAGGCACCCCCCCCACTCTGCACTTTTATACAGCAGACACATTCAAACAGCAGAACCACAAGGTCTGCCCTAAGAGGGGACTGTGGTGCCCCTCTTAGGTCCAGTTCCAAACACTGTTTCTCTGTGAGGACACCTACACTCTGGATCACAATACCATGCAGATCAGGAATAACACCTCCTATCATACATGTAACCACAATCATAAGAACTGGCTTTTAAACAATCAAAAATGTGAACACTTTTAACTGTATCAAGGTATGATGATATTTCATCTGTTTGCATGTTTGTTTGTTCCTCTCTATTGTTGTACTGCTATTTATTTATTGGTGTACTGATGTTGTCTGCTGTACTATATTTAATTATGTTTTTATTTTCTAGTCTTGTTGTGGTCAGTTAACATCTTGCCAAGGACAACAGTTGACAATTAGCCTGCTGGCTAACACTGGCTCATGTACAGCAATGTGAATTAATGTGCACTGTCATTTAAATAAAATAAACAAACAAACAAACAAATGGTAAGGCTTGGGTTAGCATGTAAGCTAGTGGTAGCTACATCGGTGCTAACGATGCTAATCGTAGTCTCCAAGTTAAAATCATAGACTGTATATATAAAGGTTAAAACGAAATAGACAAGTGTTAAGCGTTAAGTGGGATAATACTGTTGAACAAATGGCTTCTGTTTGAGGTTATAAAATAAGGTTACATCCTTGAAACTTAGAGATAAGTTAACTCGTGTCACTCGGTGATTTTCGGAAACCACGTGATGCTGATGACGACATTTCCGCATGATTTCAAAGTAAGAGCATGATGGTTTGTTTAATGCTCTGTTTTTGTATTATAATGAACAGCAGAACGTTAGATGCATTTTTTATCACCACCATCATCATCATCATCATCATCATCATCATCATCATCATGTTATAGCAGGGGTCTGCAACCTTTTTGACCAAAAGAGCCATTTTGCTCCTTTTTCCAAAACTTATTTTTGTCTGGAGCCGCAAAACATATTTCATAGTTTTTTATTGCTATATCAGACAAAAACTACAGTTTTTTTGCATTTATTAGGCTATTTATTACATGATATAAAACTGTTAACCTCTAATAAGAAACAAAGAACTCTTATAAGGAGAACTACAAATAATACACAGGCCTACTTTAAAATAAATGAAGCACAGCACTTGGGGAGTCCTCTGCACATTTGAAGGGGAAAAAAATATTATTAAAATGGGCCCACTTTGAAATAAATAAAACATATAGCTGCACCCTAAAAAGAGTTAAAGGTAGGGTAGGTAAGAATGGAGAAACCATCTCAAGTGCGCTAGAATTTGAAAGTACACAACCGGAAAAAATATGCCTCTTCCTTCAGACTTCCTCACAGAGCCCCTCCTCCAACACACACGAACGCGCACATGACCAATGAGGGCACGAGATAAGTTTGTGCCCAGATGGAAGGCTGACAGGCAGGTAGGCCATCCAGTTACTTTAGCCGGCTCAGATGATTGGTCGTGTTTTTTACAGCGCTACGGCTTCCAGAGATTAATTTTTGTATGGATTTATTGTCAAAGCACTTAATGTATTCATTGCTATCGGGACGTTAAGAGCATTCCATGGATTATAACACAGTGTTTTCTGAAATAAATTACATACCCCATTGAATTATGACTGAAGATCGTCAGCTGTCTTCCTCTCCTTTGTTGTTCCTCGATACGTAAAGGCTGCAGCACCGTTGACAACTTCTCTCTACATATCAAACATCCCGGTAAACCAGCATCGTTTGCTGTGAAAGCAGATAACTCTGTCCACGCAGAATTAAACCTGTGTTCCTCTGGTACTTTTCTTTGATTTATCCATAGCTCGCTCATCGAGCCGGGGGTTATTCGCCTCCAAGAAAAGGCGCTCGCGCGGGACCGGAGCAGGATGTGACGCATATTTTAGTTGACCTAATTATAACCGTTTTGTTTTTTATTTATGTGTCACAGTATCACCTCAAAATACAAGATACGAAACATTTTCAACCGTGCAACAAAATATAAATAGTCCTACAAATACTTTTATTTTATTTCCTTCTTATTTTTGTCTAAGCTCAAGGGAGCCAGAGCAGAGGGCTTAAAGGGCCGCATGCGGCCCGTGGGCCGCGGGTTGCCGACCCCTGTGTTATAGTGATACAGTTAGTTTGTGTTAGTTTGGTTCAATATAGCATATATCGAGCACTTTCGTTGATGTTGAAGTGCAGGCTATGCGCCACTTTCAGATCCCGGGGGGGAGCAGCTGGCAGCGAAGCAGCCCAGATAAAACTCTTTCTTCATTGTTTGTTGTGTATTCAGTCAAGCGGGGCAAAGTTACAATGTAAAATGGTAAGTCCAATGTAAAGTCCTGTGCTCTGCAGGTGCCGGTAAAGAGCAATACAATGACAAAACCTTTCCAAACAAAACAACTAGTAGGCTAGGTAGGTATATAGGCAGACACACAGACAGACAGACAGGTAGATAGACAGGTGGACAGATAGTTGGCCGGCTCGCCGCTGCTCCATCAACATTTTAATATAAAAATATGTAGAGGGTGAACATGCAACAAAAAGAGGTGTGTCCTATGCAGCCAGTGTATTTGATCCATAGCTTATTTTTGAGTGATTAAGTCACATTACCTGGTAATTATTGAAGCCATATGCTAATTTCCCCATAAATAATACTAATAAAACATATTTAAAGTATTACAATGCAATAAAAAGAGGTGTGTTCAACAAATGTATGCTCTAGAGGGGATTTGTTTCACATTCACACGATCGGGAAGCTGTCGATTTATTAAAAAGAACATTGTTCTTGTGTAATTGAAAAGTCATTTGTTGATGGTCCGAAAACCTCGTTTCGCAGAGCCTAGATTCCACCGCAGTCCGTCTGCGGCGCATTACGTGCGTGTTACGGGCTCAGAAGCGTCCCAGAAGCAGCTCGGCGCAGGGATCCTCTAAAATTAGGATGAATCCTATTGTTGTTGCGGCGCAGCCGTAACGTAGGCAGGAAGTGGAACGGTCAGAGCATCCGGGCCAGGCCCATCCCCCACATGTACTAATGTTGCAGACCCCCCCTCCTTCATCACAACACCTTCACTACGACACGCACAATGGACGAGGAGCTTTTCATTCTGGAGGTGGAAAAACACACTATTTTATATGATGTAACCAATGCTTTTTACAAGGACAACATCAGAAAGGACAAGGCCTGGTTTTTAATCGCTGGAGTATATATATATATATACACACACAAACTAATTTTCCCTCCGTACTACGATAGGGTCTGCAAAATTTGTCAAAAATTAGTCCGTAGTCTTTCAAGTAGGAGGAGAAATGCCAGCGTTCTCCTCCGGTTTACAGGCACTGTGTAGGCTACATTATAGAATAATTATTTTACCACTAAAATACAGCAACACATCTTTGATTCATGTTGTTTATAACTGGGATATTATAATTATTATTAACGTTGTCTGTACAAAGTAGCCTGTCCAGGAAATATGCCCATCCATCCATCCATCCATCCATCTTCTCCGCTTATCCGTGGTCGGGTCTCGGGGGTAGCAGTTCCAGCAGAGAGCCCCAAACGTTCCTTTCCCCTCATCAACCAGCTCTGACTGGGGGGTCCCAAGGCGCTCCCAGGCCAGAGAAGAGATATAATCCCTCCACCTGGTCCTAGGTCTACCCCTTGGTCTCTTCCCAGCTGGACGTGCCTGGAACACCTCCCTAGGGAGGCGCCCAGGTGGCATCCTAACTAGGTGCCCGAACCACCTCAACTGGCTTCTTTCGACGCGAAGGAGGAGCGGCTCAACTCCGAGTCCCTCCCTGATGACCGAACTTCTCACCTTATCTCTAAGGGAGACACCAGCCACCCGGCGGAGGAAACCCATCTCGGCCGCTTGTATCCGCGAAATATGCCCAAATCAACAAAAACTGCGAGCCGGCAGGCAAGACGCTCCGCTTCTGAAATGTTCTGAAACGCGTCCGGTAGAGGCCGGACCAAAACCACGGCACAGCCGTAACGCGCCGCAGACGGACCCGGTGGAATCTAGGGTAATATAGACAACAGCAGGGGAAACTGACGCTGCTGGCTGGTCCGCGAATGTATGTCAAATATCCAACCTAAAACTATCTTCACGGCGGTCAACCTCTCCCCCCTGGCATGGTTACTGAAAATGGTAACTAAGTACTGACACTCAAGTTCTGTACTTTAGAACGAAATCAAGGTATCAGCTGTACACTTCTTCACTACATCTCAGAGGTAATTATTTCACTTTTTACCCGACTACATTTGTCTGACAGCTTTAGTTACTTTAAAGGTGGGGTAGATACGTTTGAGAAACCGGCTCGAGATACACTTTTTGTTATATTCCATGGAATGCTCTTAACATCCCAATAGCAATGAATATCTGAAGTGGTTTGACAAAAAATTCATTAAAAAATTAATCTGTGGAAGCCGTAGTACTGTAAAAAGCACGACCAATCATCTGAGCCGCTGTACACAAATGTGGCCATGTGCGCGTTCGTGTGTGTTGGAGGAGGGGCTCTGTAAGGAAGTGGCAGATTTTTTCCGGCTGTGTATTTTCAAATTCTAGCGCACTCGAGCTGGTTTCTCCAAAATTACATACCCCACCTTTAAAATTACAGATGTTCTTCCCCCTCCTGTCCAGTGATAACCACGTATCTCCAGATGATTTGAATTTTTTCCGATGAAAAGGATCCAGTATTTATTTATGTGTTGAGGCAGTTCTCCTCCCTAAGCTATATGCCTTTAAAAAGCCTCTTGGATCAGCTTGAAAATGCACCTTCACAAAGCTGAAAACTGGGCTGTTTTTCTGAAAAACTCTTGAAAAGTTGACTTTTTAAAGATACGTGGTTATCACAGGACAAAGCTACACACATTGATCTCATAGAATCTGCAGCAATGCATTTAACAAACCAAGAGTATATAAAGGAGTTCAAATAATCTACACTATGCAATGTGTGCATTCATGCAGCAGTAATATTATTCCTCAAACAAATATATATAATATGGAACAATATATTGCACAGTTAACACTAGAGTACCCAAAACAACCTCACAAGTGAGGTTTGAATGCAGGATGTTTATTGATTTTTGTTCACTTTGTGGTATTATAATTTGTACTTGCTTGTTTTCAGCTGCTTGCCTACTTTCTAACTTTCTTATACATGTTTTTGGAGCTGTCTTACTGTGAGAGCAATTGAAAACAATCCCTGTTTGTACCTGTCCAGGTGATGAGGCTGGTTGTGAAATAGAGGGAGGAGCTGCAGACAGGGGAGGGTGTTGAAGGGAAAGTATGAAGTCATGCCAGACTCCATTTTACACTTCGACAGAGCAGGAGGAGAAAAACAGGGTGAGTGTGAACACCAGGATCTGCTTTTATACGTCAGAAATATATAATAAAATAATAATCTGTACATCGAAATATATATATTTCCTGCAGTCGAAAGTGACATCTTCAAATGTTGTGAACTTTTGTATCCATTTCCTGGTTTCTGATTCATCAGAGTTACATAACATGTCGTAGCCCAGCCATTGTTGTATTTGGATGTAATATATGTATAATGGAGAGCAGCCTGAAGTCTGACTGGTGTGTTGTATTGAAACCCAAGTCTGTCATTATGATGGTTTAGAGATTAACATACTATATTGTGTGTATGTGTGTGTGTGTGTGTGTGTGTGTGTGTGTGTGTGTGTGTGTGTTGTAGTTGTGTGTGTGTGTGTGTGTGTGTGTGTGTGTGTGTGTGTGTGTGTGTGTGTGTGTGTGTGCGTGTGTGTGTGTGTGTGTGTGTGTGTGTGTGTGTGTGTGTGTGTGTGTGTGTGTGTGTGTTTGTGTGTGTGTGTGTGTGCATTCTGGTTTATCTCTCAGACTGGAGAAGATGAGTGATTTCAAAGAAGAGGACAACTCTCCAGTCCCCAGCTGTCTGTCTCTGGAGAGTGACCGGTCTAAAGAGGAACCTCTGGACTTCAGAGATGAACCTGGACCCTCAGACAGGAAGTAAGATTCTGTTTCTACTGTGACCTGACCTGAAGAGGATTCAGTTATTAAATAATCTGATGATATAACTTGTTGATTAGTAATTACATGAACACAGTACAGCAACACTGCAGTAGAGTATAATAAAGAAACGCAGTAGAGTACAGTAATGCAGTTGAATTTAACCATAACAACTTATATACTTAAGTAAATCAACTTCAAACGTAAAACTTTTCACTGAACTGTAACGACAGAAACCAAGAAGCACGACTAACAAACAGAAAGTTTAGCACAAGTCCAAAAATCCAAAAAGGCAGTAGAGAACTAAGTAAACTACTCCAGTAAAAGAACACTCTCTCTCCACATGTAGGACCTCTGGTTAAGCAAATCAAATACAAACATGTACAACTTCACAAATGAATTGTAATAACAAGCCACCAATAAAAGCATTAAAGTTCAGTCAACAAGGACGAAGAGGACAGTTCACAATATTTTAGGATATTTCAATATGCTATTATATTATCAATGTATCAGTGTTATGACATGTTCTCAAAATGACAATAATACTTGAAACAATATCAATCTTCCAACAAATGAGTTGACTACCTCAGTTTCTTTTTCACTTGAAAAGTTACAACTTGAGAGTAAAGTTTGTGACGCTCTGATACAAAAAACAGTGTTGAGATTCTGCTCCTGTCGTCAGTGACATGCCGAGATACCCCAGGGCACCCCCAAAATAAATCTCTGGCGCCGCCACTGAGCCTCCAACCCCGTTTTGAAGAAATGTGCAGTGCCAAACAGGCTCATTGCAGCCCCCTGAGATAAGACACACATTTTTGCCAAATATCAGCATTTTCTTTCTTTTCATTTTTTTGCACAGATTGCAAAGTGGCAAAGTATTATAACTTATTGTTCTAGCAAAGGGATTGCATAGTTGTATTATGCATTTTTTTTTTTTGACCACACAGAATTATGAAGCATTGTTTTATTATCACAAAGTGATTTTTTTTAAAGGAATGCTCACGTTCACAATGATGTATTTTAATAAATGTTAACTTGGCCCATTAGGTGACTATTTGTGTTGGGGGGGCCCGACTTTTTTTTTTCTCCAAAAGGGGGGGCCTGACAGAAAAAGTTTGAGAACCATTGACCTATCCTAGCTTCAATGAAACCAATCTCCATTCAGAAAACAAACATTTTAAAGTGTTTTGCTTGTTGTGTTGCAGACAGACCTGACAAAGCATTAACTCTGGCTTTTTACAAATCACTATCATTACGTATTTCGGCATCCTTTCCATATTTGTATTGAAATGTATTCACAGCGAATTCAATGTAAATTGGGTTCAAAGTGCTAAAGTGTACCAGATTAATTCAGCTGATGTTATGAATCCAGACACAAAGCTGTGTGGTTTCCTAATGATATGAAGAACTAACCTCTATCTACCTTATCATGATGAAATCTAATCTAATTATAATTCAAATGTGAAACTAGAATTTGCCACATTGTTGTACCTTTGGTGAGAATCAGCTCCACTAATGTAAAGTGCTGTAAAGGATGTGTTCATCTCCACAGAGGGGAGAGGAAGAGTCCTGTTCCTGTGGAGGAGCAGCTGTCCAGCTGTGCTCTGTGTCAGGACGTCCTGAAGGATCCAGTCTCTACCAGCTGTGGACACTGGTTCTGCAGACAGTGCATCGCCTCATACTGGGAGCAGCTTCCTCCATCAGGAGACTCCTGCTGTCCTCAGTGTGGAGAAAGATGGAGCATTTTACAAAGTAAGAGGCCGAACACGAGCAGCCTCTTTACCGCTGTCTGGGCGCTGGGTGTCTACTCTTCTATAGAAACACTGTGTCATCTGATCCCTTCTTCAAGGCTTTGGTTTTAAAGTGTGTACACAAATATTTCACGTGGGATAGCAGTATTTCCCTAAAAAACGATTTCTGTCTTACTCAGACATTACTACATTAGCCCAGCACTTATATAACATTTACGTATGATAGTATAAATATCTGGCAACTAGTATTTGTGGTTCCTTCTGGAGTCTTCATGTCCAGGATATTTTGTGTTTTAAAGTAAAGATATTAAAATGTTTTATAAAAATCATGACATTTCAAATCCTGACTGTTCAGATTCTCAAAAGCATTTTCCTGATTCTCTCCTGTTTCCTTCTCTTCCAGCAGATAGTGGTCTGCAGGAGGTTCTAGATGAACATAGGCTCAGTCTGAGGAGGAGATGTGAACGTGTGACTGAAGGAACTGATCAAAGTAAAACCCTCCTCAACAGCATCTTCACTGAGCTCTACATCACGCAAGGCCAGAGTGAAGAGGTTAATACCCAACATGAGGTGAGGCAGCTGGAGACAGCTTCCAAGAAAGAGACCCTCCATGAAACTCCAATCAAGTGCCAGGACATCTTTAAAGCCTCACCTGACCAACAGACTCCCATCAGAGCGGTCCTGACCAACGGAGTCGCTGGAGTTGGAAAAACCTTCTCAGTGCAGAAGTTCACTCTGGACTGGGCCGAGGGTTTGGAGAACCAGGATGTCAGTCTGGTGATCCCGCTCTCCTTCAGGGAGCTGAACCTGATCAAAGGTGAGCAGTACAGTCTACTCAGCCTGCTCCATGTTTTCCATCCAACCTTACAGAAGGTCACAGCAGAGCAGCTGGCTGTCTGCAAAGTGCTGCTCATCTTTGACGGCCTGGATGAAAGCAGACTTTCTCTGGACTTCAGAAACAATGAGGTTGTGTCTGATGTCTCACAGCAGTCCTCAGTCAACGTGCTGCTGACAAACCTCATCAGGGGGAAGCTGCTTCCCTCGGCTCTCGTCTGGATAACTTCCAGACCTGCAGCGGCCAATCAGATCCCTCCTGAGTGTGTGGACAGGGTCACAGAAGTACGAGGCTTCACTGACGCCCAGAAGGAGGAGTACTTCAGGAGGAGATCGAGTGATGAAGACCTGTCCAGCAGAATCATCTCTCACATCAAGAGCTCCAGGAGCCTCCACATCATGTGTCTGATCCCAGTCTTCTGCTGGATCACTGCTGCAGTTCTGGACCACATGTTGACTACAGACCAGAGAGGAGAGCTGCCCCAGACCCTTACTGACATGTACTCACACTTCCTGCTGGTCCAGACCAAGAGGAAGAAGCAGAAGTATGAAGCGGGACATGAGACGAGTCCACAGCAGCTGACGGAGGCTGACAGGGAGGTTCTTCTGAAGCTGGGGAGGCTGGCGTTTGAACATCTGGAGAAAGGAGACATCATGTTCTACCAAGAAGACCTGCAGCGCTGTGGCCTTGACGTCACCGAGGCCTTGGTGCACTCAGGAGTTTGTACAGAGATCTTCAAAAGAGAGAGTGTGATCTTCCAGAAAACAGTCTACTGCTTTGTTCATCTGAGCATTCAGGAGTTTCTGGCTGCAGTCTACTTGTTCCACTGTTACATCAACAGAGACACAGAGGTACTGCAGGACTTCCTGCAGGGAGACAGGGACGAAGACAACAGTGATAGCAGTGATAGCAGTGATAGCAGTGATAGCAGTGATAGCAGTGACAGTGATAGCAGTGATAGCAGAGATCAGGATTACCCATCCCTGGATGTCTTCCTTAAGGGAGCCATGGAGAAATCCCTCAGAAGTGAAAATGGCCACCTGGACCTGTTTGTCCGCTTTCTCCACGGCCTCTCTCTGGAGTCCAACCAGAGGCTGTTAGGAGGCCTTCTGGGTCGCACAGACAACCGTCCAGAAATCATCCAGAGAGCCATCAGCAACCTGAAGGAGATGAGCAGTGATGAAATCTCTCCTGACAGGAGCATCAACATCTTCCACTGCCTGACAGAGATGAAGGACCACTCAGTACATCAGGAGATCACAGAGTTCCTGAAGTCAGAGAACAGATCAGAGAAGGAACTCTCTGAGATCCATTGCTCTGCTCTGGCCTACATGCTGCAGATGTCAGAGGAGGTTCTGGATGAGTTGGACCTGAAGAAGTACAACACATCAGAGGAGGGACGACGGAGACTGATTCCAGCTGTGAGGAACTGCAGGAAGGCCAAGTAAGTCCAGATGTGATTAGCTTTATAAATTGATGTGGATCAGAAGTGTATTTCTTTAAATAAACACAAACAAATGTTTCATGTTAAATGCTTCAATCAATCAATCAATCAATCAATCAATCAATCAATCAATCAATCAATCAATCAATCAATCAATCAATCAATCAATCAATCAATCAATCAATGTTTATTTATAGCCCAATATCACAAATGTTACATTTGTCTCAGTGGATTTCACAGTTTGTACAGATTATCAGTATGACAATACGACACCCTCTGTCCTTAGACCCTCTGTCCTCAGACCCTCTGTCCTTAGACCCTCACATCGTACAAGGAAACACTTCCGGAGAAAACCCACAGTTTAAAGGGAACATGGGAGAAACCTCAGGGAGAGCAGCAGAGGAGGGATCTCTCGCCCAGGACGGACAGACGTGCAATAGATGCCGTGTGTAAATTGAAAAGATAATACATTTGCAACATAGGTAGTCCAAATATTTGGAAATGCATGTGTGAAGATGAATCCACGAGGACATCCATCCAGGACCGATGATCCAGGACCACAGCCACGACTCAAGATCCAGGGCTCGCGATGCAAGACACAGGACCGCAGGACCATCCATGACTCCGGATCCCGGCGTATATAGACACCAAAAAGAAAGACATTTGGGGAAGCTGGGTTAATCGGAACATGAGAGTACACAGGTACAGACAGAGAGAAGGAAGAAGTAAGATGTCCCCCGACAAACTAAGCCTATATCAGCAAAACTAGGGGCTGAATCTAATCAGCCCTAACTATAAGCTTTATCAAAAAGGAAGGTCTTTGTCACGATCTGTCTTTATGGTGTTTTGTCTTGTCTATATCTGTTTTTGGTTTTCTGTCCTGGTGTGTCTGATTACCCGATTGTGTTCACCTGTGGCCCCTGTGTTTTCTCCTCCCTCCTCACCTGTGTCTTGTTTGTGTGATTAGTCTTGTGTGTATTTAAGTTCTGGTTTTTCTGTCTGTCTTTGTCGGTTCGTCTTGTGTCATGACTAGTTCGTCGGTGAGTCTTCTGTTTTGTCTTTGATTATCACCTAGCCTTGAAATAAAGGAATTTTCACTTTATTCTGCATTTGGGTCCTGCCTGCTTCACAAACCGTAACAGTCTTAAACGCACTCTTACAAACGGATAGGGTGTCTGCCGCCCGAACACAAACTGGAAGCTGATTCCACAAATGTGGAGCTTGATAAGAAAAGGCTCTGGCTCCCATTGTACTTTTAGAGACTCTAGGAACAACGAACAACCCTGCATTCTTGGAACGCAATGCCCTGGTAGGACAGTAGGGTATAATGAGTTCTTTAAGGTAAGATAGCGTCTGCCCATTAAGGGCTTTGTAGGCGAGAAGAATAATTTTAAATTCTATCCTGTGTTCTATAGGGAGCCAGTGTAAGGAAGCCAGAACAGGAGTAATGTGGTCCCTTTTCCTAACTCTGGTTGTACACGAGCTGCAGCATTTTTGAATCAGCTGAAGCGACTTGACTGACTTCTTGGTACACCCTGATAATAAGGAGTTACAATAATCCAGCCTTGAAGTAACAAATGCATGGACTAGTTTTTCTGCATCGTTTTCAGGCAAGATATTGAGGCCTGATTTTTGCAATGTTACGTAGATGGAAGTAGGCGGTCCTTGAAATTGATTTTATGTGGGCGTTAAAGGATAAATCCTGATCAAATATAACACCAAGATTCCTTACAGTCTCACTGGAGGCCAAATTAATGCCATCCATAGTTAATATATCTTTAGATAATTTGTTTCGTAGATTATTTGGGCCAAGTACAATAACTTCAGTTTTGGTCGTGTTTAACATCAAAAAGTTTAAGGTCATCCACGTTTTTAAGTCCTTGAGGCAGTCTTGAATTTTATTTAGATGATTAATTTCATCAGGCTTGATTGATAAATATAGTTGAGTATCATCCGCATAACAATGAAAATGTACAGAATGATTCCTTATAATATTGCCTAACGGAAGCATATATAATGTGAACAAAATAGGTCCGAGCACTGAGCCCTGTGGCACTCCATGGCTAACTTTGGTTTGCGTGGAAGATTCATCATTGACACGTACAAACTGAGAGCGTTCAGATGGATAGGACCTAAACCAGCCTAAAGCAGTTCCCTGTATGCCAACTAAGTGCTCTAGTCTTTGCAATAGGATGTCATGGTCGATAGTATCATATGCAGTGCTGAGATCGAGCAAAACAAGAATAGAGACAAGTCCCTTGTCAGAGGCTATTAGAATGTCATTTGTGACTTTAACCAGAGCTGTCTCAAATACTTTGAGAGCAAAATTAAATGATCCAGTTATTCTATTTATATATTGTGATATTTTAACATTTTTTTCTTTTCTTCACATTATTTTGAGTGATGGAGGCGACATGTCAAACAAATGAAGGACTTTAGTGTGATCACAACATACAGCAGTATTTACAGTGATCGGTGAAAGCAGTTATAAATATATAATTTCAGTTTCTTAAACATGAAATCAGATCTGTTTTTACCACAATGCTTAAGAGTTTAAATAATGTCTGACAGGCTGGCAATGAATACAAACTTTATTATTAAATTAAATCGACATAATATGTTAAAAGTTGTTCAATTTCAAATTCAGTAAGTTAATTAAATGGTTCCCCTGTTTTTATACTAACACAAGTTGTGATATATGTGTCGTTATAGACTTTCTGGCTGTGGACTCTCAGAGACTGAATGTGAAGTCGTGGCCTCAGCTCTGAAGTCTGACCCCTCCCATCTGAGAGATCTGGACCTGAGTTACAATGGAAATATGAAGGATTCAGAAGTGGAACTGCTGAGTTCTGGACTAAAGAGTCCAAACTGCAGACTGGAGGCTCTCAGGTCAGTTCACTGACTGCAGTTCATACAGATCTGTTTGTGTTTATGATTTTCAGAATTTGCCTGAAAACATTTTAATGCTTTCTTTGTTTCTGTATTTCCAAATGGAAATGGAATCCAAACTTTAAGAATAACAAAGATCAGAGAAGGTGAATGTGTGATGGAGAGTGTTTGAGCTCTGTGCTCCATGAGTCAGTGGAGATGCTGTCAGTACTGATGAGCTGTGAGGGAGAGGAAGGCGTTGTTAAACATCTGATGAGAGAAACTGCTGCAGAGAGTTCCAGATTATCAGGGATTTGTTTCTACATCATTGCTGACGTTAAAACGTTGTTCAGCTCTGATCAGATTATTAAACCTGGAGTTATTTCAAACAGGAACTTTGTTTTCTAAAGTTACATCATGTGTTCTTTATTCAGACTGTGGGACTGCAGGTTGTCAGAGAACAGCTGTTCTGCTCTGTTCTCAGCTCTGAAGTCCAACATCCATCTGAGAGTTCTGGACCTGAGTGAGAACAATCTGCAGGATTCAGGAGTGGAGCTGCTGAGAGATCTTCTGGATAGTCCAGACTGCAGACTGGAGACTCTCAGGTCAGTTCACTGACTCTCTGTTACTGCTGGAGATCTCATGTGTTTCATTAACATTGAACCTAATGCTTGAACAACCACACATTTGTATATGTCGTTGTGAGGGTTTTCCTGCTCACCCAGTTAAAAAGGACAGAAGGAGAGGAAGGCTTGCCTAAAAGAAAGCTTTATTGACTGGCCACAGCTTGCAAACAATACATCAATACTTTAGGAAACAGACAGAACACTGCTGCCAGTGACAGGCTTTCTCGGGGCAAGTCGTTCTGCCCCCAGGACCCAGACCAAGAGACAAGAACCAGGTTACTGACATGCTTTACTGTTCACCTGGTTACCTGGTTACAGTCGTTTTGTTCATATTTTGTTATTTACATTTAGTCTGCAGTCATACAAGTTGACTGTTTCTTCAAATATATATATATGTTAGCAACCCGGTATCACGGCAAGACGTGAACATGTGACGATTTACCATGCTGGGAGACGTGAAGATGTCACGATTTCGTCCCTTCAAACGTGACAGTTACATGGTATTGTTAACCAGTGGAGAAATAACCGGAAATGCAAAGCAAATGCTACCCAGACGTAATGATTTATTTTTTAATAGTCACACTCAATTACGCCGATTTTCTTGTTGCCCGGGCTGGTCGACACCTCTTTTAGCAGAAACAAAGGCTACATTCATGTATTAAATCGATGTGTGTGGATGTGGAACCGGAAACAGACGTAGGCAAGATCCTCAGCTCGATGATTGGATGGTTTAGCCGCAATGCATGCTGGGATTTGGTGTTGATGTGAAATCTGAAAACGTTTTTTAAAAATAAAATAATACTTTATTTCGAGTGTGCTTGCTTTTCTCTTTGAAAGTCATCACATAACGGCATTGTAATACACGGTTCGGCTGCATTAAATATTACATATCTGCCGTAGTTCTCTATTCATAGAGCCCTGATGAGAAGACTTCTAGACAAACAGGAGAACTGCCGCCAAAACTGAATACGTGACGTGGATCATAAATATATCAGCAATTAAACAACATCTTACATTTCTTTTCACACAATACCTCTCCTTGCAGTATCAACACTAATTCGACTGACTTTTATATTTGATCCAATTGGTAGATAGGCTGTATTTACACCATAACGGTGCAGAGTTGATAGAAAGGGACACCTAGTGGTTAAAGCATGTTATTGCATTGTATTTTATTATTAGATATTAATAGGATCCCTATAAAGTATATTCATTACTCGTTATTATCTACTAATAGTTAATTAAATACTGTATATAATGACTAGTTTGCACATCCCTTTCAAGATTTCAAGATTTTCTAAGGTTTATTGGCATATCATATTATACACAACTACGGTGTAGTTATGCAATGAATGAAAAACTAAGATCGCAGGTTCCTCAACAGTGCATTACAAGACATCTATCATGTGTGTACACCTCCACCATTAAACTGTCATTCTGCACATTTCTTATGCTATCTACATACATCTTATAAGAGTATAATACATATAATATCAGTTAAAATAATCAATCAATCAATCAATGTTTATTTATATAGCCCAATATCACAAATGTTACATTTGTCTCAGTGGTCTTCACAGTGTGTACAGAATATCAGTATGACAATACGACACCCTCTGTCCTTAGACCCTCACATCGTACAAGGAAAAACTTCCAAAGAAAACCCAGTTTAAAGGGAAAAATGGGAGAAACCTCAGGGAGAGCAACAGAGGAGGGATCCCTCTCCCAGGACGGACAGACGTGCAATAGATGCCGTGTGTAAATTGAAAAGATAATACATTTGCAACATAGGTAGTCCAGATGTTTGGAAATGCATGTGTGTATAATAGGAAGATCAATCCACGAGGATATCCATCCAGGACCTATGATCCAGGACCACAGCCATGACTCAAGATCCAGCGCTCGCGATCCAGGACACAGGACCGCAGGATCATCCATGACTCCGGATCCCAGCGTATATAGACACCAAAAAGAAGGACATTTGGGGAAGCTGGGTTAATCGGAACATGAGAGTACACGGGTATAGACAGAGAGAAGGAAGAAGTAAGATGTCCCCCGACAAACTAAGCCTATATCAGCAAAACTAGGGGCTGAATCTAATCAGCCCTAACTATAAGCTTTATCAAAAAGGAAGGTCTTAAGCGCACTCTTAAAAACGGATAGGGTGTCTGC
The DNA here is from genome assembly GCF_902827115.2 of Pseudochaenichthys georgianus. Taxonomy (NCBI): domain Eukaryota; kingdom Metazoa; phylum Chordata; class Actinopteri; order Perciformes; family Channichthyidae; genus Pseudochaenichthys; species Pseudochaenichthys georgianus. The sequence continues at coordinate 195,190 of NW_027263045.1, read as the reverse complement.
CGCCCGAACACAAACTGGAAGCTGATTCCACAAATGTGGAGCTTGATAAGAAAAGGCTCTGGCTCCCATTGTACTTTTAGAGATTCTAGGAACAACCAACAACCCTGCATTCTTGGAATGCAATGCCCTAGTAGGACAGTAGGGTATAATGAGTTATTTAAGGTAAGATGGCGCCTGCCCATTAAGGGCTTTGTAGGCGAGAAGAAGAATTTTAAATTCTATCCTGTGTTCTATAGGGAGCCAGTGTAAGGCAGCCAGAACAGGAGTAATGTGGTCCCTTTTCCTAACTCTGGTTAGTACACGAGCTGCAGCATTTTGAATCAGCTGAAGCGACTTGATTGACTTCTTGGTACTCCCTGATAATAAAGAGTTACAATAATCCAGCCTAGAAGTAACAAATGCATGGACTAGTTTCTCTGCATCGTTTTGAGGCAAGATATGCCTGATTTTTGCAATGTTACGTAGATGGAAGTAGGCGGTCCTTGAAATTGATTTTATGTGGGCGTTAAAGGATAAATCCTGATCAAATATAACACCAAGATTCCTTACAGTCTCACTGGAGGCCAAATTAATGCCATCCATAGTTAGTATATCTTTAGATAATTTGTTTCGTAGATTCTTCGGGCCAAGTACAATAACTTCAGTTTTGGTCGTGTTTAACATCAAAAGGTTTAAGGTCATCCACGTTTTTAAGTCCTTAAGGCAGTCTTGAATTTTATTTAGATGATTAATTTCATCAGGCTTGATTGATAAATATAGTTGAGTATCATCCGCATAACAATGAAAGTTTACAGAATGATTCCTTATAATATTGCCTAACGGAAGCATATATAATGTGAAACAAAATAGGTCCGAGCACTGAGCCCTGTGGCACTCCATGGCTAACTTTGGTTTGCGTGGAAGATTCATCGTTAACACGTACACAAATAAGTGCTTACACATAGTTAATATTGCAGGAAAGAAATATATTAAGTACTTTGTCAGGCTTAATATTTATCTGTAGACAAATGTCAAGGTGTGTGCTGTGTGCTCTGCATGTGTGACCATTAAAGAGGGTTTCATCCCTCCATATTCTTCTTCTATACCCCCAAAGCTTTTTTCTTATTCAAAAGAAGACCTTAACCTAAAGTACTCTTTAATGTTTAAATTAAGCCTTATTAGTTTGTCTGTTTTGCACATCCTCCTATTAATATCTAATAATAAAATAATACAATTCAATAACTTGCTTTAACCACCAGGTGTCCCTTTCTATCAGCTCTGCACCGTCATGGTGTAAATACACTGAACAAAAATATAAACGCAACACATTTGTTTTTGCTCCCATTTGTCATGAGATGAACTCAAAGATCTAAAACATTTTCTATATACACAAAATAACCATTTCTCTCAAATATTGTTCACAAATCTGAAAAAATCTGTGATGGTGAGCACTTATCCTTTGCCGAGATAATCCATCCCACCTCACAGGTGTGGCATATCAAGATGCTGATTAGACAGCATGATTATTGCACAAGTGTGCCTTAGGCTGGCCACAATAAAAGGCCACTCTGAAATGTGCATTTTTGCTTTATTGGGGGGTCTGGGGGGGGTCCGAAAACCAGTCAGTATCTGGTGTTAGGGGTAGGGTTAGGGTAATGTTGTGAATCAAGTGGACTGTGTTCGTCGTCCATACCATAACCCCTGCCCATACCATAACCCCACCACCACCATGGGCCACTCAATTCACACAATTACCCTACCCCTACCCCTCACACCAGATACTGCCTGGTTTTCGGACCCCCCCAGACCCCCCAATAAAGCAAAAATGCACGTTTCAGAGTGGCTTTTTATTGTGGCCAGCCTATAAAAATGGGAGCAAAAACAAAAGTGTTACGTTTATATTTTGTTCAGTGTATATAAAAGTCAGCCGAATTAGTGTTGATACTGCAAGGAGAGGTATTGTGTGAAAAAGAAATGAAGATGTTGTTTTAATTGCTTATATATTTAACGATCCACTCACGTATTCAGTTTTGGCGGCAGTTCTCCTGTTTGTCGAGAAGTCTTCTCATCAGGGGCTCTACAAATAGAGAACTACGGCAGATAGGTAATATTTAATGCAGCCGAATCGTGTATTACAATTCGTTATGTGATGACTTTCAAAGAGAAAAGCAAGCACAATAAAGTATTTTATTTTTAAAAAACGTTTTCAGATTTCACATCACATAAACAACCAAATCCGCACATGCATTGGCGGCTAAACCATCCAAATCATCAAGCTGAGGATCTTGCCTACGTCTGTTTCCGGTTCCACATCCACACACATCGATTTAATACATGAATGTAGCCTTTGTTTCTGCTAAAAGAGGTGTCGACCAGCCCGGGCAACAGAAAATCGGCGTAATTGAGTGTGACTATTAAAAAATAAATCATTACGTCGGGTAGCATTTGCTTGGCATTTCTGGTTATTTCTCCACTGGTCAACATGGGTTAACAATACCGTGTAACTGTCACGTTTGAAGGGACAAAAACCATGACATCTTCACGTCTCCCAGCATGGTAAATCGTCACATGTTCACGTCTTGCCGTGATACCGGGTTGAATTGTTAGATATCCACTGTTAGTTGTTCAAGTAATATGTATGTTTCTTTAGTAATGGTCACATCTGAATAAAGAAGTTCATCTGAACTGATATTAGTTTCACATTGATCTCTGAAGCATACATGTTTTTCTTGCTTCCCATTGATTGCAATGTTTTTCACAGATAATAACAGAAGGCTGATATTATGATGATCCACAATAACAGAACGACAGTCACTGTAATTCAGGGAAAAGCTAATTGATTAGGAGACAGGAATGTTGAGCTACACTTAATAAACCTGAACAGCTGATTGGATTACAAACAGATTTTTATCCTCATCATGTTTTCTTTATTCAGACTGGAGAGATGCAGGTTGTCAGAGATCAGCCTGTTCTGCTCTGGCCTCAGCTCTGAAGTCCAACATCCATCTGAGAGATCTGGACCTGAGTCAGAACGCTCTGCGGGATTCAGGAGTGGAGCTGCTGAGAGATCTTCTGGAGAGTCCAGACTGCAGACTGGAGGCTCTCAGGTCAGTTCACTGACTCTCTGTTGCTGCTGGAGATCTCATGCTTCATTAACCTTGAACCTAATGCTTGAACAACCAGACATTTGTATATGTCGTTGTGAGGGTTTTCCTGCTCACCCAGTTAAAAAGGACCGAAGGAGAGGAAGGCTTGCCTAAAAGAAAGCTTTATTGACTGGCCACAGCTTGCAAACAATACATCAATACTTTAGGAAACAGACAGAACACTGCTGCCAGTGACAGGCTTTCTCGGGGCAAGTCATTCTGCCCCAGGACCCAGACCAAGAGACAAGAACCAGGTTACTGACATGCTTTACTGTTCACCTGGTTACCTGATCCTCGTCCAGCTGTCTGGAGCCAGCCCCATCCCTCCAGCAGCCGGCGCTCTAACCACACCCCACTGCCACAGTCCTTTGTTCATATTCTTATTGTTATTGTACTACATTTAGTCTGCAGTCATAAAAGTTGACTGTTTCTTAAAATATAAATGTTAGATATCCACTGTTAGTTGTTCAAGTAAATGTATGTTGTCTTTAGTAAATGGTCACATCTGAATAAAGAAGTTCATCTGAACTGATATTAGTTTCACATTGATCTCTGAAGCATACATGTTTTTCTTGCTTCCCATTGATTTCAATGTTTTCACAGATAATAAACAGAAGGCTGATATTATGATGACCCACAATAACAGAAAGACAGTCACTGTAATTCAGGGAAAGCTCATTGATTAGGAGACAGGAATGTTGAGCTACACTAATAAACCTGAACATCTGATTGGATTACAAACAGATGTTTATCCTCATCATGTTTTCTGTATTCAGACTGGAGAGATGCAGGTTGTCAGAGATCAGCTGTTCTGCTCTGGCCTCAGCTCTGAAGTCCAACATCCATCTGAGAGATCTGGACCTGAGTCTCAACGCTCTGCTGGATTCAGGAGTGGAGCTGCTGAGAGATCTTCTGGAGAGTCCAGACTGCAGACTGGAGACTCTCAGGTCAGTTCTCCATCTGTAACTTGTGTGCTGAGATGAATATGTGAGAGTTGTGTTGACTCTGAGCTGCAGACATCAGGCTGATATCACTCTGATCCTCACTGAGCCTCTTAATGCTACAGTTGCATAATGCAATGTTGATTCTTTGTGTTCTCCATCATGATTTTAACAAATGATATCAAATACATTAATTAAATAGTTATATTAAAACGATCCAACACTAACAAGTATCTTCAGTTGTTGCTGTTTCCAACATGTTCCTGAAGCTCCATGATGCTGATGCTGGCTGAATAGCTCACTCTGAAGATGCTGTGATTTGATGACTCCACTGTTCCTAAAATACATATTCTGGAGGTTTTTCTTCACATTTAAAATTCATCCTGAATTGTGATCTTTGTAAACGTTGTGATCTTGAGTGGAATCAGTTTCTGTGGTTTGTATTTTTATTGGGTGTCCGCAATTGAGAAGCCCTGTGGATCTACCGGCGTGGTCCCAGGGGCGGGGTATGTGAGGCCATGCAATCAAGCGCGGCCAGCAGCTGTGTGTGCTGACCAGGAGGTAACAGTGGCTGGTGGAGGCTCCAGCAGCTCTGTGGGATCCGTGTCGACACCACAGCCACCACTCCTTCTCCTTTGTGGTCCCGTGTTGTGAAAGAAGGACACAGAAGCAAGGTGACACCTGCGCATAAGCCAGCAGCAAGACAACGGGGAATGCAAGCGCCACTGAAACGGGAGAGGAATAAAACGGGTATAGTTGGAACTGGCCCAGTGAGTTCTAACGTACAAGTTGTGATCACAAAGATGGTGAGTGTGTTTGCCACTAAGTTTGCCCCTCAACTGGAATCTAACATGCTAACTGAGTATCTGAGTGAGAAACTTGGCCGAGCAGTTACTTGTCGGAAGATCGAGTCGGCACAGAGTAGGTTCAGCTCATTTCACGTCACTGCCGAATGCAAGGAAGTGGCAGAAATGTATGACCCAGAGCTGTGGCCAGCTGGCACCTATGTCCGACGCTATTATGAGCCAAGACGGCCTGCTAGTGGGGTGCTGGTGGGGGATAGCACTACTACAAACAATGTGGTCGCTACTGTACACCACGAGAATCATGCATCTGCTGATGTAAATGACTATAGTACATAAACAATAGGATGCGGGTGGTGTCATATAACACGCGTGGCCTACGTGTGGGGCACAGTGCTGGTGATAAAGCGAGGCGGCTGGTTGTTGATAAACTGTTGGAGGAATGTGATATTCTGTGTTTACAAGAGACATGGTTACCTAAGCAAGATTTGGAAAGGCTGAATACATTACATGCTAATTTTCATGGAGTTGGAGAGTCAACTACTGATTTCTGTGATAAAATTGCCCATGGCAGGATACCTGGTGGTGTGGCGATTCTCTGGAACAGTAAATATGATCCTTTGGTTACAGTGGTCAATCAATCAATCAATGTTTATTTATATAGCCCAATATCACAAATGTTACATTTGTCTCAGTGGTCTTCACAGTGTGTACAGAATATCAGTATGACAATACGACACCCTCTGTCCTTAGACCCTCACATCGTACAAGGAAAAACTTCCGAAAGAAAACCCAGTTTAAAGGGAAACATGGGAGAAACCTCAGGGAGAGCAACAGAGGAGGGATCCCTCTCCCAGGACGGACAGACATGCAATAGATGCCGTGTGTAAATTGAAAAGATAATACATTTGCAACATAGGTAGTCCAAATGTTTGGAAATGCATGTGTGTATAATAGGAAGATTAATCCACGAGGATATCCATCCAGGACCGATGATCCAGGACCACAGCCACGACTCAAGATCCAGCGCTCGCGATCCAGGACACAGGACCGCAGGATCATCCATGACTCCGGATCCCGGCGTATAGACACCAAAAAGAAAGAAATGTGGGGAAGCTGGGTTAATCGGAACATGAGAGTACACAGGTACAGACAGAGAGAAGGAAGAAGTAAGATGTCCCCCGACAAACTAAGCCTACAGTATATCAGCAAAACTAGGGGCTGAATCTAATCAGCCCTAACTATAAGCTTTATCAAAAAGGAAGGTCTTAAGCGCACTCTTAAAAACGGATAGGGTGTCTGCCGCCCGAACACAAACTGGAAGCTGATTCCACAAATGTGGAGCTTGATGAGAAAAGGCTCTGGCTCCCATTGTACTTTTAGAGATTCTAGGAACAACCAACAACCCTGCATTCTTGGAACGCAATGCCCTAGTAGGACAGTAGGGTATAATGAGTTATTTAAGGTAAGATGGCGCCTGCCCATTAAGGGCTTTGTAGGCAGAAGAATAATTTTAAATTCTATCCTGTGTTCTATAGGGAGCCAGTGTAAGGCAGCCAGAACAGGAGTAATGTGGTCCCTTTTCCTAACTCTGGTTAGTACACGAGCCGCAGCATTTTCAACAGCTGAAGCGACTTGACTGACTTCTTGGTACTCCCTGATAATAAAGAGTTACAATAATCCAGTCTAGAAGTAACAAATGCATGGACTAGTTTCTCTGCATTGTTTTGAGGCAAGATATGCCTGATTTTTATAATGTTACGTAGATGGAAGTAGGCGGTCCTTGAAATTGATTTTATGTGGGCGTTAAAGGATAAATCCTGATCAAATATAACACCAAGATTCCTTACAGTCTCACGGGAGGCCAAATTAATGCCATCCTTAGTTAGTATATCTTTAGATAATTTGTTTCGTAGATTCTTCGGGCCAAGTACACTAACTTCAGTTTTGGTCGTGTTTAACATCAAAAAGTTTAAGGTCATCCACGTTTTTAAGTCCTTAAGGCAGTCTTGAATTTTATTTAGATGATTAATTTCATCAGGCTTGATTGATAGATATAGTTGAGTATCATCCGCATAACAATGAAAGTTTACAGAATGATTCCTTATAATATTGCCTAATGGAAGCATATATAATGTGAACAAAATAGGTCCGAGCACTGAGCCCTGTGGCACTCCATGGCTAACTTTGGTTTGCGTGGAAGATTCATCGTTGACACGTACAAACTGAGAGCGTTCAGATAGATAGGACCTAAACCAGCCTAAAGCAGTTCCCTGTATGCCAACTAAGTGCTCTAGTCTTTGCAATAGGATATCATGGTCGATAGTATCATATGCAGTGCTGAGATCGAGCAAAACAAGAATAGAGACGAGTCCCTTGTCAGAGGCTATTATAATGTCATTTGTGACTTTAACCAGAGCTGTCTCTGTGCTATGATGTGTTCTAAAGCCAGGCTGAAAATCTTCAAATAAATCATTGTTTTTTAAGTAATCACACAACTGTTTAGCGACCGCTTTCTCAAGAGTCTTTGAGAGGAACGGAAGATTAGAAATAGGTCTATAGTTGGCTAAAACCTCTGGATCGAGGTAGGTGGTAAGATTGGACGTCGACTGGGTCATTGGTATAGAGATCAAGTATGAAAATAGGTCATTTATTATCATAAATATTTACACACCTTATGAATCATATGAAAATGAAGATGAATATCGCAATAGAATGGCATTTGTTAACGCATTCATTAAGGATAATGCCCAGCCTTGAAGTAACAAATGCATGGACTAGTTTTTCTGCATCGTTTCAGGCAAGATATTGAGGCCTGATTTTTGCAATGTTACGTAGATGGAAGTAGGCGGTCCTTGAAATTGATTTTATGTGGGCGTTAAAGGATAAATCCTGATCAAATATAACACCAAGATTCCTTACAGTCTCACTGGAGGCCAAATTAATGCCATCCATAGTTAATATATCTTTAGATAATTTGTTTCGTAGATTATTTGGGCCAAGTACAATAACTTCAGTTTTGGTCGTGTTTAACATCAAAAAGTTTAAGGTCATCCACGTTTTTAAGTCCTTGAGGCAGTCTTGAATTTTATTTAGATGATTAATTTCATCAGGCTTGATTGATAAATATAGTTGAGTATCATCCGCATAACAATGAAAATGTACAGAATGATTCCTTATAATATTGCCTAACGGAAGCATATATAATGTGAACAAAATAGGTCCGAGCACTGAGCCCTGTGGCACTCCATGGCTAACTTTGGTTTGCGTGGAAGATTCATCATTGACACGTACAAACTGAGAGCGTTCAGATGGATAGGACCTAAACCAGCCTAAAGCAGTTCCCTGTATGCCAACTAAGTGCTCTAGTCTTTGCAATAGGATGTCATGGTCGATAGTATCATATGCAGTGCTGAGATCGAGCAAAACAAGAATAGAGACAAGTCCCTTGTCAGAGGCTATTAGAATGTCATTTGTGACTTTAACCAGAGCTGTCTCAAATACTTTGAGAGCAAAATTAAATGATCCAGTTATTCTATTTATATATTGTGATATTTTAACATTTTTTTCTTTTCTTCACATTATTTTGAGTGATGGAGGCGACATGTCAAACAAATGAAGGACTTTAGTGTGATCACAACATACAGCAGTATTTACAGTGATCGGTGAAAGCAGTTATAAATATATAATTTCAGTTTCTTAAACATGAAATCAGATCTGTTTTTACCACAATGCTTAAGAGTTTAAATAATGTCTGACAGGCTGGCAATGAATACAAACTTTATTATTAAATTAAATCGACATAATATGTTAAAAGTTGTTCAATTTCAAATTCAGTAAGTTAATTAAATGGTTCCCCTGTTTTTATACTAACACAAGTTGTGATATATGTGTCGTTATAGACTTTCTGGCTGTGGACTCTCAGAGACTGAATGTGAAGTCGTGGCCTCAGCTCTGAAGTCTGACCCCTCCCATCTGAGAGATCTGGACCTGAGTTACAATGGAAATATGAAGGATTCAGAAGTGGAACTGCTGAGTTCTGGACTAAAGAGTCCAAACTGCAGACTGGAGGCTCTCAGGTCAGTTCACTGACTGCAGTTCATACAGATCTGTTTGTGTTTATGATTTTCAGAATTTGCCTGAAAACATTTTAATGCTTTCTTTGTTTCTGTATTTCCAAATGGAAATGGAATCCAAACTTTAAGAATAACAAAGATCAGAGAAGGTGAATGTGTGATGGAGAGTGTTTGAGCTCTGTGCTCCATGAGTCAGTGGAGATGCTGTCAGTACTGATGAGCTGTGAGGGAGAGGAAGGCGTTGTTAAACATCTGATGAGAGAAACTGCTGCAGAGAGTTCCAGATTATCAGGGATTTGTTTCTACATCATTGCTGACGTTAAAACGTTGTCAGCTCTGATCAGATTATTAAACCTGGAGTTATTTCAAACAGGAACTTTGTTTTCTAAAGTTACATCATGTGTTTCTTTATTCAGACTGTGGGACTGCAGGTTGTCAGAGAACAGCTGTTCTGCTCTGTTCTCAGCTCTGAAGTCCAACATCCATCTGAGAGTTCTGGACCTGAGTGAGAACAATCTGCAGGATTCAGGAGTGGAGCTGCTGAGAGATCTTCTGGATAGTCCAGACTGCAGACTGGAGACTCTCAGGTCAGTTCACTGACTCTCTGTTACTGCTGGAGATCTCATGTGTTTCATTAACATTGAACCTAATGCTTGAACAACCACACATTTGTATATGTCGTTGTGAGGGGTTTTCCTGCTCACCCAGTTAAAAAGGACAGAAGGAGAGGAAGGCTTGCCTAAAGAAAGCTTTATTGACTGGCCACAGCTTGCAAACAATACATCAATACTTTAGGAAACAGACAGAACACTGCTGCAGTGACAGGCTTTCTCGGGGCAAGTCGTTCTGCCCCCAGGACCCAGAGCCAAGTAGACAAGAACCAGGTTACTGACATGCTTTACTGTTCACCTGGTTACCTGGTTACAGTCGTTTTGTTCATATTTTGTTATTTACATTTAGTCTGCAGTCATACAAGTTGACTGTTTTCTTCATACATAATATATATATGTTAGCACCCGGGTATCCGGCAAGACGTGAACATGTGACGATTTACCTATGCTGGGAGACGTGAAGATGTCACGATTTCGTCCCTTTCAAACGTGACAGTTACATGGTATGTTAACCAGTGGAGAAATAACCGGAAATGCAAAGCAAATGCTACCCAGACGTAATGAATTTATTTTTAATAGTCACACTCAATTACGCCGATTTCTTGTTGCCCGGGCTGGTCGACACCCCTCTTTTGCAGAAACAAAGGCTACATTCATGTATTAAATCGATGTGTGTGGATGTGGAACCGGAAACAGACGTAGGCAAGATCCTCAGCTCGATGATTGGATGGTTTAGCCGCAATGCATGCTGGGATTTGTGTTGATGTGAAATCTGAAAACGTTTTTTAAAAAATAAAACAATACTTTATTCCGAGTGTGCTTGCTTTTCTCTTTGGAGGTCATCACATAACGGCATTGTAATACATGGTGTAGCTGCATTAAATATTACATATCTGCCGTAGTTCTCTATTCATAGAGCCCTGCTGAGAAGACTTCAAGACAAACAGGAAGAACTGCCGCCAAAACTGAATACTTGACGTGGATCATAAATATATCAGCAATTAAACAAAATCTTCAATTTCTCTTCACAAAATACGTCTCCTGGCAGTATCAACACTAATTCGACTGACTTTTATATTTGATCCAATTGGTAGATAGGCTGTATTTACACCATAACGGTGCAGAGTTGATAGAAAGGGACACCTAGTGGTTTAAAGCATGTTATTGCATTGTATTTATTATTAGATATTAATAGGATCCCTATAAAGTATATTCATTACTCGTTATTATCTACTAATAGTTAATTAAATACTGTATATAATGACTAGTTTGCACATCCCTTTCAAGATTTCAAGATTTTCTAAGGTTTATTGGCATATCATATTATACACAACTACGGTGTAGTTATGCAATGAATGAAAAACTAAGATCGCAGGTTCCTCAACAGTGCATTACAAGACATCTATCATGTGTGTACACCTCCACCATTAAACTGTCATTCTGCACATTTCTTATGCTATCTACATACATCTTATAAGAGTATAATACATATAATATCAGTTAAAATAATCAATCAATCAATCAATGTTTATTTATATAGCCCAATATCACAAATGTTACATTTGTCTCAGTGGTCTTCACAGTGTGTACAGAATATCAGTATGACAATACGACACCCTCTGTCCTTAGACCCTCACATCGTACAAGGAAAAACTTCCAAAGAAAACCCAGTTTAAAGGGAAAAATGGGAGAAACCTCAGGGAGAGCAACAGAGGAGGGATCCCTCTCCCAGGACGGACAGACGTGCAATAGATGCCGTGTGTAAATTGAAAAGATAATACATTTGCAACATAGGTAGTCCAGATGTTTGGAAATGCATGTGTGTATAATAGGAAGATCAATCCACGAGGATATCCATCCAGGACCTATGATCCAGGACCACAGCCATGACTCAAGATCCAGCGCTCGCGATCCAGGACACAGGACCGCAGGATCATCCATGACTCCGGATCCCAGCGTATATAGACACCAAAAAGAAAGACATTTGGGGAAGCTGGGTTAATCGGAACATGAGAGTACACGGGTATAGACAGAGAGAAGGAAGAAGTAAGATGTCCCCCCGACAAACTAAGCCTATATCAGCAAAACTAGGGGCTGAATCTAATCAGCCCTAACTATAAGCTTTATCAAAAAGGAAGGTCTTAAGCGCACTCTTAAAAACGGATAGGGTGTCTGCCGCCCGAACACAAACTGGAAGCTGATTCCACAAATGTGGAGCTTGATAAGAAAAGGCTCTGGCTCCCATTGTACTTTTAGAGATTCTAGGAACAACCAACAACCCTGCATTCTTGGAATGCAATGCCCTAGTAGGACAGTAGGGTATAATGAGTTATTTAAGGTAAGATGGCGCCTGCCCATTAAGGGCTTTGTAGGTGAGAAGAAGAATTTTAAATTCTATCCTGTGTTCTATAGGGAGCCAGTGTAAGGCAGCCAGAACAGGAGTAATGTGGTCCCTTTTCCTAACTCTGGTTAGTACACGAGCTGCAGCATTTTGAATCAGCTGAAGCGACTTGATTGACTTCTTGGTACTCCCTGATAATAAAGAGTTACAATAATCCAGCCTAGAAGTAACAAATGCATGGACTAGTTTCTCTGCATCGTTTTGAGGCAAGATATGCCTGATTTTTGCAATGTTACGTAGATGGAAGTAGGCGGTCCTTGAAATTGATTTTATGTGGGCGTTAAAGGATAAATCCTGATCAAATATAACACCAAGATTCCTTACAGTCTCACTGGAGGCCAAATTAATGCCATCCATAGTTAGTATATCTTTAGATAATTTGTTTCGTAGATTCTTCGGGCCAAGTACAATAACTTCAGTTTTGGTCGTGTTTAACATCAAAAGGTTTAAGGTCATCCACGTTTTTAAGTCCTTAAGGCAGTCTTGAATTTTATTTAGATGATTAATTTCATCAGGCTTGATTGATAAATATAGTTGAGTATCATCCGCATAACAATGAAAGTTTACAGAATGATTCCTTATAATATTGCCTAACGGAAGCATATATAATGTGAACAAAATAGGTCCGAGCACTGAGCCCTGTGGCACTCCATGGCTAACTTTGGTTTGCGTGGAAGATTCATCGTTAACACGTACACAAATAAGTGCTTACACATAGTTAATATTGCAGGAAAGAAATATATTAAGTACTTTGTCAGGCTTAATATTTATCTGTAGACAAATGTCAAGGTGTGTGCTGTGTGCTCTGCATGTGTGACCATTAAAGAGGGTTTCATCCCTCCATATTCTTCTTCTATACCCCCAAAGCTTTTTTCTTATTCAAAAGAAGACCTTAACCTAAAGTACTCTTTAATGTTTAAATTAAGCCTTATTAGTTTGTCTGTTTTGCACATCCTCCTATTAATATCTAATAATAAAATAATACAATTCAATAACTTGCTTTAACCACCAGGTGTCCCTTTCTATCAGCTCTGCACCGTCATGGTGTAAATACACTGAACAAAAATATAAACGCAACACATTTGTTTTTGCTCCCATTTGTCATGAGATGAACTCAAAGATCTAAAACATTTTCTATATACACAAAATAACCATTTCTCTCAAATATTGTTCACAAATCTGAAAAAATCTGTGATGGTGAGCACTTATCCTTTGCCGAGATAATCCATCCCACCTCACAGGTGTGGCATATCAAGATGCTGATTAGACAGCATGATTATTGCACAAGTGTGCCTTAGGCTGGCCACAATAAAAGGCCACTCTGAAATGTGCATTTTTGCTTTATTGGGGGGTCTGGGGGGGGTCCGAAAACCAGTCAGTATCTGGTGTTAGGGGTAGGGTTAGGGTAATGTTGTGAATCAAGTGGACTGTGTTCGTCGTCCATACCATAACCCCTGCCCATACCATAACCCCACCACCACCATGGGCCACTCAATTCACAACATTACCCTACCCCTACCCCTCACACCAGATACTGCCTGGTTTTCGGACCCCCCCAGACCCCCCAATAAAGCAAAAATGCACGTTTCAGAGTGGCTTTTTATTGTGGCCAGCCTATAAAAATGGGAGCAAAAACAAAAGTGTTACGTTTATATTTTTGTTCAGTGTATATAAAAGTCAGCCGAATTAGTGTTGATACTGCAAGGAGAGGTATTGTGTGAAAAGAAATGTAAGATGTTGTTTAATTGCTTATATATTTACGATCCACGTCACGTATTCAGTTTTGGCGGCAGTTCTCCTGTTTGTCGAGAAGTCTTCTCATCAGGGCTCTACAAATAGAGAACTACGGCAGATAGGTAATATTTAATGCAGCCGAATCGTGTATTACAATGTCGTTATGTGATGACTTTCAAAGAGAAAAGCAAGCACAATAAAGTATTTTATTTTTAAAAAACGTTTTCAGATTTCACATCACATAAACACCAAATCCCAGCATGCATTGCGGCTAAACCATCCAATCATCAAGCTGAGGATCTTGCCTACGTCTGTTTCCGGTTCCACATCCACACACATCGATTTAATACATGAATGTAGCCTTTGTTTCTGCTAAAAGAGGTGTCGACCAGCCCGGGCAACAAGAAAATCGGCGTAATTGAGTGTGACTATTAAAAAATAAATCATTACGTCGGGGTAGCATTTGCTTGGCATTTCTGGTTATTTCTCCACTGGTCAACATGGGTTAACAATACCGTGTAACTGTCACGTTTGAAGGGACAAAACCATGACATCTTCACGTCTCCCAGCATGGTAAATCGTCACATGTTCACGTCTTGCCGTGATACCGGGTTGAATGTTAGATATCCACTGTTAGTTGTTCAAGTAAATGTATGTTGTCTTTAGTAAATGGTCACATCTGAATAAAGAAGTTCATCTGAACTGATATTAGTTTCACATTGATCTCTGAAGCATACATGTTTTTCTTGCTTCCCATTGATTGCAATGTTTTCACAGATAATAAACAGAAGGCTGATATTATGATGATCCACAATAACAGAACGACAGTCACTGTAATTCAGGGAAAAGCTAATTGATTAGGAGACAGGAATGTTGAGCTACACTTAATAAACCTGAACATCTGATTGGATTACAAACAGATTTTTATCCTCATCATGTTTTCTTTATTCAGACTGGAGAGATGCAGGTTGTCAGAGATCAGCTGTTCTGCTCTGGCCTCAGCTCTGAAGTCCAACATCCATCTGAGAGATCTGGACCTGAGTCAGAACGCTCTGCGGGATTCAGGAGTGGAGCTGCTGAGAGATCTTCTGGAGAGTCCAGACTGCAGACTGGAGGCTCTCAGGTCAGTTCACTGACTCTCTGTTGCTGCTGGAGATCTCATGCTTCATTAACCTTGAACCTAATGCTTGAACAACCAGACATTTGTATATGTCGTTGTGAGGGTTTTCCTGCTCACCCAGTTAAAAAGGACCGAAGGAGAGGAAGGCTTGCCTAAAAGAAAGCTTTATTGACTGGCCACAGCTTGCAAACAATACATCAATACTTTAGGAAACAGACAGAACACTGCTGCCAGTGACAGGCTTTCTCGGGGCAAGTCATTCTGCCCCCAGGACCCAGACCAAGAGACAAGAACCAGGTTACTGACATGCTTTACTGTTCACCTGGTTACCTGATCCTCGTCCAGCTGTCTGGAGCCAGCCCCATCCCTCCAGCAGCCGGCGCTCTAACCACACCCCACTGCCACAGTCCTTTGTTCATATTCTTATTGTTATTGTACTACATTTAGTCTGCAGTCATAAAAGTTGACTGTTTCTTAAAATATAAATGTTAGATATCCACTGTTAGTTGTTCAAGTAAATGTATGTTGTCTTTAGTAAATGGTCACATCTGAATAAAGAAGTTCATCTGAACTGATATTAGTTTCACATTGATCTCTGAAGCATACATGTTTTTCTTGCTTCCCATTGATTTCAATGTTTTCACAGATAATAAACAGAAGGCTGATATTATGATGACCCACAATAACAGAAAGACAGTCACTGTAATTCAGGGGAAAGCTCATTGATTAGGAGACAGGAATGTTGAGCTACACTTAATAAACCTGAACATCTGATTGGATTACAAACAGATGTTTATCCTCATCATGTTTTCTGTATTCAGACTGGAGAGATGCAGGTTGTCAGAGATCAGCTGTTCTGCTCTGGCCTCAGCTCTGAAGTCCAACATCCATCTGAGAGATCTGGACCTGAGTCTCAACGCTCTGCTGGATTCAGGAGTGGAGCTGCTGAGAGATCTTCTGGAGAGTCCAGACTGCAGACTGGAGACTCTCAGGTCAGTTCTCCATCTGTAACTTGTGTGCTGAGATGAATATGTGAGAGTTGTGTTGACTCTGAGCTGCAGACATCAGGCTGATATCACTCTGATCCTCACTGAGCCTCTTAATGCTACAGTTGCATAATGCAATGTTGATTCTTTGTGTTCTCCATCATGATTTTAACAAATGATATCAAATACATTAATTAAATAGTTATATTAAAACGATCCAACACTAACAAGTATCTTCAGTTGTTGCTGTTTCCAACATGTTCCTGAAGCTCCATGATGCTGATGCTGGCTGAATAGCTCACTCTGAAGATGCTGTGATTTGATGACTCCACTGTTCCTAAAATACATATTCTGGAGGTTTTTCTTCACATTTAAAATTCATCCTGAATTGTGATCTTTGTAAACGTTGTGATCTTGAGTGGAATCAGTTTCTGTGGTTTGTATTTTTATTGGGTGTCCGCAATTGAGAAGCCCTGTGGATCTACCGGCGTGGTCCCAGGGGCGGGGTATGTGAGGCCATGCAATCAAGCGCGGCCAGCAGCTGTGTGTGCTGACCAGGAGGTAACAGTGGCTGGTGGAGGCTCCAGCAGCTCTGTGGGATCCGTGTCGACACCACAGCCACCACTCCTTCTCCTTTGTGGTCCCGTGTTGTGAAAGAAGGACACAGAAGCAAGGTGACACCTGCGCATAAGCCAGCAGCAAGACAACGGGGAATGCAAGCGCCACTGAAACGGGAGAGGAATAAAACGGGTATAGTTGGAACTGGCCCAGTGAGTTCTAACGTACAAGTTGTGATCACAAAGATGGTGAGTGTGTTTGCCACTAAGTTTGCCCCTCAACTGGAATCTAACATGCTAACTGAGTATCTGAGTGAGAAACTTGGCCGAGCAGTTACTTGTCGGAAGATCGAGTCGGCACAGAGTAGGTTCAGCTCATTTCACGTCACTGCCGAATGCAAGGAAGTGGCAGAAATGTATGACCCAGAGCTGTGGCCAGCTGGCACCTATGTCCGACGCTATTATGAGCCAAGACGGCCTGCTAGTGGGGTGCTGGTGGGGGATAGCACTACTACAAACAATGTGGTCGCTACTGTACACCACGAGAATCATGCATCTGCTGATGTAAATGACTATAGTACATAAACAATAGGATGCGGGTGGTGTCATATAACACGCGTGGCCTACGTGTGGGGCACAGTGCTGGTGATAAAGCGAGGCGGCTGGTTGTTGATAAACTGTTGGAGGAATGTGATATTCTGTGTTTACAAGAGACATGGTTACCTAAGCAAGATTTGGAAAGGCTGAATACATTACATGCTAATTTTCATGGAGTTGGAGAGTCAACTACTGATTTCTGTGATAAAATTGCCCATGGCAGGATACCTGGTGGTGTGGCGATTCTCTGGAACAGTAAATATGATCCTTTGGTTACAGTGGTCAATCAATCAATCAATGTTTATTTATATAGCCCAATATCACAAATGTTACATTTGTCTCAGTGGTCTTCACAGTGTGTACAGAATATCAGTATGACAATACGACACCCTCTGTCCTTAGACCCTCACATCGTACAAGGAAAAACTTCCGAAAGAAAACCCAGTTTAAAGGGAAACATGGGAGAAACCTCAGGGAGAGCAACAGAGGAGGGATCCCTCTCCCAGGACGGACAGACATGCAATAGATGCCGTGTGTAAATTGAAAAGATAATACATTTGCAACATAGGTAGTCCAAATGTTTGGAAATGCATGTGTGTATAATAGGAAGATTAATCCACGAGGATATCCATCCAGGACCGATGATCCAGGACCACAGCCACGACTCAAGATCCAGCGCTCGCGATCCAGGACACAGGACCGCAGGATCATCCATGACTCCGGATCCCGGCGTATATAGACACCAAAAAGAAAGAAATGTGGGGAAGCTGGGTTAATCGGAACATGAGAGTACACAGGTACAGACAGAGAGAAGGAAGAAGTAAGATGTCCCCCGACAAACTAAGCCTACAGTATATCAGCAAAACTAGGGGCTGAATCTAATCAGCCCTAACTATAAGCTTTATCAAAAAGGAAGGTCTTAAGCGCACTCTTAAAAACGGATAGGGTGTCTGCCGCCCGAACACAAACTGGAAGCTGATTCCACAAATGTGGAGCTTGATGAGAAAAGGCTCTGGCTCCCATTGTACTTTTAGAGATTCTAGGAACAACCAACAACCCTGCATTCTTGGAACGCAATGCCCTAGTAGGACAGTAGGGTATAATGAGTTATTTAAGGTAAGATGGCGCCTGCCCATTAAGGGCTTTGTAGGCGAGAAGAATAATTTTAAATTCTATCCTGTGTTCTATAGGGAGCCAGTGTAAGGCAGCCAGAACAGGAGTAATGTGGTCCCTTTTCCTAACTCTGGTTAGTACACGAGCCGCAGCATTTTCAACAGCTGAAGCGACTTGACTGACTTCTTGGTACTCCCTGATAATAAAGAGTTACAATAATCCAGTCTAGAAGTAACAAATGCATGGACTAGTTTCTCTGCATTGTTTTGAGGCAAGATATGCCTGATTTTTATAATGTTACGTAGATGGAAGTAGGCGGTCCTTGAAATTGATTTTATGTGGGCGTTAAAGGATAAATCCTGATCAAATATAACACCAAGATTCCTTACAGTCTCACGGGAGGCCAAATTAATGCCATCCTTAGTTAGTATATCTTTAGATAATTTGTTTCGTAGATTCTTCGGGCCAAGTACACTAACTTCAGTTTTGGTCGTGTTTAACATCAAAAAGTTTAAGGTCATCCACGTTTTTAAGTCCTTAAGGCAGTCTTGAATTTTATTTAGATGATTAATTTCATCAGGCTTGATTGATAGATATAGTTGAGTATCATCCGCATAACAATGAAAGTTTACAGAATGATTCCTTATAATATTGCCTAATGGAAGCATATATAATGTGAACAAAATAGGTCCGAGCACTGAGCCCTGTGGCACTCCATGGCTAACTTTGGTTTGCGTGGAAGATTCATCGTTGACACGTACAAACTGAGAGCGTTCAGATAGATAGGACCTAAACCAGCCTAAAGCAGTTCCCTGTATGCCAACTAAGTGCTCTAGTCTTTGCAATAGGATATCATGGTCGATAGTATCATATGCAGTGCTGAGATCGAGCAAAACAAGAATAGAGACGAGTCCCTTGTCAGAGGCTATTATAATGTCATTTGTGACTTTAACCAGAGCTGTCTCTGTGCTATGATGTGTTCTAAAGCCAGGCTGAAAATCTTCAAATAAATCATTGTTTTTTAAGTAATCACACAACTGTTTAGCGACCGCTTTCTCAAGAGTCTTTGAGAGGAACGGAAGATTAGAAATAGGTCTATAGTTGGCTAAAACCTCTGGATCGAGGTAGGTGGTAAGATTGGACGTCGACTGGGTCATTGGTATAGAGATCAAGTATGAAAATAGGTCATTTATTATCATAAATATTTACACACCTTATGAATCATATGAAAATGAAGATGAATATCGCAATAGAATGGCATTTGTTAACGCATTCATTAAGGATAATGCCACAACCTGTGTGTATGTACAGATGTAGCGCTTCGTTTCAGACGCCTACCCGTGCGGGTCCGTGATCGGCACGGGGTGGGCCCCTGCTGAAAAGGAAAAACCCCCGCAGGACTTGAAATGCCCCCTTGATAAATACATTTAATTAGAATGAAACCAGCAGCAATGGATCATGGATCCACCAGGGGGGAGCCGTGAAAAGCTGCCACACTGGAACTCAAATATGTGCTTCCATATTTCATACTTTTGAAATGTATTAACTTTATATCATCGTATCTCCGTGTTTACTGGGTCTTTTTGCATGAAACAAAGACTGGGATATAGTTTCAAGCCAGTACTTTCGACAGAAACACACGGCAATGTTGTCCGGACTGTTGTTTTTATGCGGCACCGGCTTGAACAGGTCATGTGATCTGATCACGCCGGCGTGACGGTCGACTCCAAAGGGTTAATATTAAATACATATAAGTATTTTTACAACTTGTATTTAGAAATACTCTGTTGTAATTATTGATGCATACATGTGTTCATCCATTCAATGTGGCATCTGCTATAATGGGGTTAATGTATGATATTACTTAATACAATACATTATAATATATGATATGATAATTACATTTTAGTTTTATTCATTTCTTATTTCATAGTTTCTCATTATTATTATTTTTATCGCTCATCTTATTTTTGATTTTATTAATCTGTGTGAATCTGTGCTGTCCTGTTTTTCACTCTCACCCTGTTGCTGTTTGAACTACTGAATTTCCCCACGGGATTAATAAAGGTCCATCTTATCTTAATGTATAAGTTGATTTACTTCAATCTACTGTACAATATTACAATAAATATACTGCATAAAGCAAACTATATACTTTATTTGATCTAAAATATTGATGTTTCTACAACACCCATTGTGTATTTTGTGAATGAAGCGCCATCTCATGGTTAAATCTTGTAATTGAACAAATGGGGAAATTGGGCAACGCCCTCTAGCAATTTGGCAACACCCCCAGCCACTGGCATCCGCTGGGATGGGATCTGGAGTGCTACATCTGTAGTGGGGGACTTGAATGCTGACATTTCAGATGTTAAATCTCTGTTTGGCAAATGTTTACTGCATTTTTGTAATGATAATAATCTCATACTGTCAAGTAAATCTCTTTTACCTGAGAAAAGCTTTACATATATTAGTGAAGCATGGCATACTGTGTCATGGCTAGATCACTGTATATGCACAGCTGATGCACACGCTTCTCTGGACAACATTGACATTTGTTATGAGTTGGCCACTGTCATGGATGAGTGAAGGAAGCAGGACCCAAATGCAGATAACCTTTGAGAAACCCTTTATTTCAAGGATAAATGATAAATACAGAACAGAACACTCTCCGGTGAACTCCGTCACCAACAAACAATGACCCAACACTGAACACGGACAGAGACAAGACTAAATACAAGAAGGGGTAATCATGACAACGAGAAACAGCCGGGCAGGGGAGGAGAAACACAAGGACAACAGGTGAACACAATCGGGTAATCAGGGAGGGAAACAGACAGAAAGCAGACAGGCAGGAAACGGGGGTGAACACTTGACACAATAAGACAGGAAACCCAAAGACAAGAAAAACACCAACACAGACAAAACTACAAACGTGACATAACATGTGAATTGTGACAGAACCCCCCCCCTCAAGGGACGGATTCCAGACGTCCCTAAAAAAAACAAAACAAAAAAGTCCAAAACCCCAAGCAGGGTGGGCGGAGGGGGTACGGAGGACGGGTCTTGGGCTGACAGCCCAGGAACACAGCGGAGGACCAGGAAGGGGTCTCGGGCGGACGGCCCGGGGGGCAAGGTACAGTCCAAAAAGGGGGATTCGGGCGGACTGCCCGGGGACAAGGCAGAGAACCAGGAAGGGGTCTCGGGCGGACGGCCCGGGGTCAAAACAGAGTCCAAGGTGGGGACCATGGAGGACCGAAGGCAGCGGCAGGAAGAGTCAGGGACCCGGGTCCGAGGGCGAAGGCAACGGCAGGAAGAGTCAGGGGGCCGGGCCCAAGGGCGAAGACCGCAGCTCTCAGGGGGCCGGGCACGAGGACGAAGACCGCGGCTCTCAGGGGGCCGGGCTCGAGGGCGAAGACCGTGGCTCTCAGGGGGCCGGGCTCTCAGGGGGCCGGGCTCGAGCGCGAAGACCGCGGCTCTCAGGGGGCCGGGCTCGAGCCGGTGTCGACCGGACAGGATCAGGAGGCCGGGCAGGAAAGCGCTGATGGGCCAGTTCCGGAGATCGGGCAGGACCCGGTGTCGGCCGGACAGAAACCGGAGCCGGTCGGACAGGCTTCGGCAGGATCCCCCACGGAAAAGGACCAGGAGTTGGCAGGAACCCCGGCGAGACCGGTGATGGACATGGGGCTGGCAGGGCCCCCGGTAGCACCTCCAACGGCACGGGATATAGGGTTGGCAGGACCCCCGGCAGAAGAGTCTTCTGCGGGATCTCCAACGGGACAGGAGAAAAGGTTGGCAGGACCCCCGGCAGGGGAGTAGATGGCGGGACCTCCAACGACACAGGACACAGGGTTGGCAGGACCCCCGGCAGGGGAGTAGACGGCGGGACCTCCAACGGGACAGGAGAAAGGGTTGGCAGGACCCCCGGCAGAAGAGTATTCTGCGGGACCTCCAACGGGACAGGAGAAAGGGTTGGCAGGACCCCCGGCAGGGGAGTAGACGGCGGGACCTCCAACGACACAGGACACAGGATTGGCAGGACCCCCGGCAGGGGAGTAGACGGCGGGACCTCCAACGGCACAGGACACAGGGTTGGCAGGACCCCCGGCAGGGGAGTAGACGGCGGGACCTCCAACGGCACAGGACACAGGATTGGCAGGACCCCCGGCAGAGGAGTAGACGGCGGGACCTCCAACGGCACAGGACACAGAGCTGGCAGGACCCCCGGCAGGGGAGCAGACGGCGGGACCTCCAACGACACAGGACACAGGGTTGGCAGGACCCCCGGCAGGAGAGTATTCTGCGGGACCTCCAACGGCACAGGACACAGAGCTGGCAGGACCCCCGGCAGGGGAGTAGACGGCGGGACCTCCAACGGGACAGGAGAAAGGGTTGGCAGGACCCCCGGCAGGGGAGTAGACGGCGGGACCTCCAACGACACTTGCGTAGGGGCTTGAATAGGGAATGGAGAGGGAACTCGAGCGGAGACTTGAGAGGGGACTCGAGAGGAGACTGGAGAGGGGACTCCAGAGGGGACTAGAGAAGGGAACACGAGAGGGGATTTGAGAGGGGAACTAGAGAGGGGACTCGAGGAGGGACCAGAGGAGGGAACTCGAGAGGGAACTCGAGAGGGAACTCGAGGGGGAACTGGAGAGGGGACTCGAGATGGAAACAGAGAGGGAACTCGAGAAGGGACTACAGAGGGGACTAGAGGAGTAACTAGGGAAGGGAACTCGAGAGGGGAACTAGAGAGGGGACTCGAGGAGGGACTAGAGGGCCTAAAGGAGGGACTAAAGGAGGGAACTCGAGAGGGGACTCGAGGGGGAACTGGAGAGGGAACTTGAGATGGAAACAGAGAGGGGACTCGAACAGAGACTAAAGAGGGGACTAGAGGAGAGACTAGAGGAGGGACTAGATGAGTAACTAGAGAAGGGAACTCGAGAGGGAAACTAGAGAGGGGACTCGAGGAGGGACTAGAGGAGGGACTAACGGAGGGAACTCGAGAGGGAACTGGAGATGGAAACAGAGAGGGGACTCGAGAAGGGACTACAGAGGGGACTAGAGGAGAAACTAGAGGAGGGACTAGAGGAGTAACTAGAGAAGGGAACTCGAGAGGGGAACTAGAGAGGGGACTAGAGGAGGGCCTAAAGGAGGGACTAAAGGAGGGAACTCGAGAGGGGACTCGAGGGGGAACTGGAGAGGGAACTTGAGATGGAAACAGAGAGGGGACTAGAGGAGAGAGGAGGGACTAGAAGAGTAACTAGAGAAGGGAACTCGAGAGGGGAACTAGAGAGGGGACTCGAGGAGGGACTAGAGGAGGGCCTAAAGGAGGGACTAAAGGAGGGAACTCGAGAGGGGACTCGAGGGGGAACTGGAGAGGGAACTTGAGATGGAAACAGAGAGGGGACTCGAACAGAGACTAAAGAGGGGACTAGAGGAGAGACTAGAGGAGGGACTAGAAGAGTAACTAGAGAAGGGAACTCGATAGGGAACTCGAGAGGGAAACTAGAGAGGGGACTCGAGGAGGAACCAGAGGAGGGAACCCGAGATGGGACCGTGGCAGCCGGGACCAGATCCGGGTCTGAAACCAAGGCAGCTGGGGTCGGGACTATGGCTGCTGGGACCAGAACTGGGACCGAAACCCTGGTTGCAGGGACCGGAATTGAAGCCAGAAACATGGCTGCTGAAGCCAGAATCCTGTCTATAAGCTCCAGCTTCGACGCCGGAAACACGGCCGTATAGGGCGCTCCCGGAGCCGGGACCATAGCCGCTGGGGCCGGCCCTGGAGCCGGAAACATGGCTGTATGATCCAGCTCTGGAGCCCGGATCATGACTGTGTGGGGCGGACCCGGAGCCGGAAACATGGCTGCGGGAGCCTGCACTGGGGCAGGAACCATGGCTGCTGGGGCTGGGACTGGAACCGTGGCTGCTGGGGCCGAAACCGTGGCTGCTAGGACCGAAACCGTGGCTGCAGGGGCCGGAACCGTGGCTGCTGGGGCCAGGACTGAGGCTGGAACCATGGCTGCCGGGGCCGGAACCATGACTCTTGGGGCTCGGGCTGCTAGTCTGGACTTGCGACTCCCTCTCTTAGGAGCCTTTTGGAGGCTCCGTGGACCTCCAAAAGCCAGAGTTCCAGAGAACGGCTCCTGGACAGGAGCAGGAACTGGGGAAGAAGCAGAGGTTGACTCCAGACGGAACACGCCGAGACGTATGGTGTCAGGTTGAGAATTGGGAGGCAGGGGGCTAGCATGCCTGGAGCTAGCAGGCCGGGAAAGAGGTTTGACCTCAACGCTGCCCAAAAAGTCCTCCACCCACTCGGGGAGCAACTCCCTCAACCAGGGCCTTGAGGTTACCTCCTGGCGTGCCGCAGAAATAACTGACTGCCTCTCTTCAGTACTGGAGGCATATCTAAAGTCATTCCTCAAGCATGTTAAATTGTACTTCACCTCGTACAAACTGTCTGCTGGGTCCATTCTTGGTTGCGTCATTCTGTCACGGATGAGTGAAGGAAGCAGGACCCAAATGCAGATAACCTTTGAGAAACCCTTTATTCCAAGGATCAAGGATCAAGGATAAATGATAAATACAGAACAGAACACTCTCCGGTGAACTCCGTCACCAACAAACAATGACCCAACACTGAACACGGACAGAGACAAGACTAAATACAAGAAGGGGTAATCATGACAACGAGAAACAGCCGGGCAGGGGAGGAGAAACACAAGGACAACAGGTGAACACAATCGGGTAATCAGGGAGGGAAACAGACAGAAAGCAGACAGGCAGGAAACGGGGGTGAACACTTTACACAATAAAACAGGAAACCCAAAGACAAGAAAAACACCAACACAGACAAAACTACAAACGTGACATAACATGTGAATTGTGACAGCCACTACAGATCACATTCCTTTTGTATTGACCCTAAATGTTGAACATATTCCGGTGCTATCTGTTGATGACAATAAAACATACACAGGGAGGCTGGATTGGTCAAAGTTAAGTGAGAAGGATATTAATCACTACACCTCACTCACTGACAAATCATTAGACTCGGTTGTAATTCCTAGAGAAGCAATGCTGTGCAGTGACACCGACTGTACTGAGCATGGGAGTGATCAATGTTTTACATATGATCTTATTATTGATGTGTTAAATGCCTCAAGTAGGGTTTTTCCAACAGTAAGAAAAAGGAGCATAGTATAAAACCTGGATGGAATGAACATGTGTCTGAGCTACACTCTGCTGCTAGAGATGCTTTTAAATGATGGGCCGAATCAGGAAGGCCGAGGCAGGGGTCTTTGTTTGAACATAAACAGTCCACTAATGCCAAATATAAGTATGCTGTCCGCTTCATTAAAAAAAATGAGCACACAATGAGGGCTGACTCACTTGCCAGAAAGCTGCGCAACAATAGTTGCTATGATTTCTGGAAAGAGGTCAAAGTCATAAACAGCTGTAAGACTCCCTCACCGTCTTCCATTGAAGGAGTGTGTGGGTCAGGCAGAACTGTGGCGACAACACTATCATGAGTTGTTCAACGGTGTTAAGAAGAGTGATGCATCTGTGGTTGAAAAGGTTGACTCCACTGAAAATGTTACAGTCAGATCAGAGGAAGTCTACAACACTATAATGAAACTAGAAAAGAACAAAGCTTGTGGCCCGGATCTCATCTCAGCTGAACACTTAAAACATGCCAGTCTTAAGCTTGCTCCTCTTCTTGCTCTGTGTCTTACTGGTTTCCTTAATCATGGTGTCTTACCAGATTCCATGTTATCTGTGCTGCTTGTGCCATCAAGGATACAGCTGGGAAGATTAATGGAATTGATAATTACAGACCCATTGCTTTAGCTAGCATTCTCTCCAAAGTGTTGGAGAGCATTCTGTTGGATCGGCTGGAAAGGTATATTACCACAGCTGACAACCAGTTCGGTTTGAAAAGAAAATACGGCACAGATATGTATATTTTTGCTTTAAAAGACATTATAGAAAAATACAGAAGCCATAATTCCACCATGTTTCTGTGTTGTATTGATGCTTCCAAGGCATTTGATCGACTGAATCATTTCAAATGATTTGACAACATGTCCCAGAGAGGGGAACCCAAGTACATAATGAGGATCTTAGCCTTTTGGTATGCACATCAGACTATGAGGTGAAGTGGGGCAATACTGTGTCTGAACATTTTTATGTTGGTAATGGGGTCAAGCAAGGTGGGGTTTGATCTCCTTTGTTGTTTAATCTGTACCTGGATGATCTGTCTGGGAAACTGAATTTGTGTAAAACTGGCTGTGTCATCAGAGCTACTGTTGTCAACCACCTTATGTACGCAGAGGATTTAATCATCTTCTCCCCATGCAGTGCTGGCTTACAACAGCTTCTGAGGACTTGTTCCCAGTCTGCTATTGATTTTAATATTAAGTATAACGCCAAGAAGAGTAGCATCATGATTGTGAGAAGTAAAGAGGATAAAAAGGCTGTATTTCCTAATTTTATTCTCAGTAGCAACATTCTTCTTTTGTGCAGTGAGATTAAGTACCTTGGTCATTATATCTCTGATGATCTCACAGAGGACAAAGACATCCATAGACAACGCTGCAAACATATTAATGCGGAAGTTTCACAAGTGCTCTGTAGATGTCAAGGTATCACTTTTTAAAGCTTTCTGTACTCCATTGTACACAGCTCACCTGTGGAGTAACTACAAGGCTAGAAGCATGCACAAATTAAAAGTTGCATACAACGATGCTTTACGGTTGCTGCTGAGGGTACCGAGATGGCACAGTGCCAGCCAGCTGGTTGTTAACTTGGGGGTACCTACTTGTCAAGCACTTTTAAGAAAGTTAATGTACAGATTCATGTGTCGCCTGGAAGACTCGGACAATAATGTTATCTCAATTTTAATTAACCCTGTGAAGAGTTCTACCCGGTTCTCTTCCATGATCTGGAGACATTGGCGCAACAGCCTCTACAGACGGTGAGCATGTGTTTGCTCGCTGTGATTGGACTGATTTATGTTTTTATCTGTTGTGTTTTTATCTGTTTTGTGTTTAGCTTTTTATCTTATTTATTGATGAGTGTTTTGGTCTTTTGTGATATGGACCTTGAGTCTGAATAAAGATTGGATTTATTTGTCTGGCTGCACATCATGAGTTAGTGTCGATGGAGCAGAGTCTCAGATGTGAAGTCTCCTCGTTTTATTGAAGTAGAAGCACGTTGTCTTTAATATTAATGAGAGCTCTTTCCCTCTTTCTGTATCTTACCGTTTTTAACCTGTTTGGAGTTTCCTCTTTCTGACCTTCTTCAGCTCTGAGCAGATTATTAAACCTGGAGTTATTTCAAACAGGAACTTTGTTTTCTAAAGTTACATCATGTGTTCTTTATTCAGACTGAGTGGCTGCTGGTTGATCAGCTGTTCTGCTCTGGCCTCAGCTCTGAAGTCCAACATCCATCTGAGAGTTCTGGACCTGAGTCTCAACGCTCTGCTGGATAAGGAGTGGAGCTGCTGAGAGAATCTTCTGTAGAGTCCAGACTGCAGACTGGAGACTCTCAGGTCAGTACTGGGGTCTCTGCTGGTTCAGCAGTATTGTTTTAAACACAGGGAGGTGTTTCTCTCTCTGGGGAATCTCAACAGATCAGTGATGTTACCACTGACTGCAGTTTCTTTCATTCTTCCATCAACTATATATTGTAAGCTGAAAATGCAAATCCACATTTAGCTAGTTAGCAACTTTCTAACAGACATATAGGATTTTACAGAAGAGTGGAAAAGGTTTTCTGTTTTGTTTCCTGTCATGTTTTTAGTTTCTAGCCTAATGAGCAGTTACTTCCTGTGATGCAGCTGAGAGCTGTGGCAGTCAGTCGTAGTGTTGCAGAGAAGATATGATGGGATGTAAAGCATGAGATCAGTCAGGACTCTGAAGCTGACTCAAAGAACAAACACTTATTTTAAACTTGATCCAAAACTTTCGGATTGTGTTCATCCCTACAGCATCAAAGGTGAGACGATCGAGAGCCAAGATCCAGAAGACCCTGTGAGTACTGAAACCATATCCTCCATTCATCAAACTATGTACACTAAATTTGATCTTAAAATATATTATAGTACAAGAATTATATTATTGTTTTTATATTATGTTCTCTGTCACCACCTCTCTCCATCAGGTGACTCGATGTGGAACAGGAAGTGAAGACAGACAGAAAGGTGAGAGAGGAGCAGTTGTACAGAGTGAAGTATATTTATTTCACCACTGAATGAAATATAATTATTAGGGCTTTCAAGTTAAACGCACTAATGCTCGCAATTTATCTAGAAACCTAAACAATATCCCGCCCCAATGTGCTGTGATTGGCTGGTAATACTGTGCTGTGATTGGCTGGTAATACTGTGCTGTGATTGGCTGGTACTGCTGTGACATGTTAACCCGTTAATAACCCGTCTGAAATTGACAATGAACTCAGATGATCCAGACTCATTTGCATTTTTCAAATTGGTCTGAATATGTTGTGGAATTGTGGTTTGGTTTCATGAAGCTAGAATTTAACTTGATTTCTATTAAAATAACTAACTTTGTTTGATCCAGGCTCCTGAATCCTTCTCACCTGAACTCACAACTGAGTCTTCATACAGGTAATCCGATAACATGACCAAACATTATTTAAAATGTCATGTCTTTCACCTTGAGGTATTGCATCCAATCTCTTTCCAACAGAAGTAAATAAAATAATGCCTGTGTGTGTAGGAAGGATTGTTTTCTTGTGCCAGTCTAGATCCTCGCTGGACTAGCCATTTTGATAATTTAATGAAAATGTGTTTACACACACATTCTGATGCATGTGGACACATCTTCAGTGATGTTCCTGTAATCATCAGGTGTTTCAGATCTTTCAACAAACCCTCCTCCAGGTCAGACTCCAGTTGGATGAACACCTGTCAGTCAGTGAATGCTTGGTGTAGTAACCTGTCCCTTCTGTGTGTCTACAGGTTCAGGTGTCCTGGTCCAGGTGAGTTCCAGTGTGCTTCGACTGGCCTGGTGTTTGTCATGGCTCAGGAGGCGGAGCTTCTGTACAGGACTGTCCCTTGGGAGGAGAGCTTCCTCCAATCAGCTGGCAAGATGGCAGCTGGGCCGCTGTTCGAGGTGAAGAGTTCTGGTGAAGCTGCCGTCTGCCAGCTCCACCTGCCACACAGTGAGACAGAGGATGGTAAAGACATCTAGTGTTAACAAATACACTATATAATGATTAGCACTTTATACTATTCACGAGCGTTCAAGAGTTATGAAGCAGCTTTATTAAACTAGTCTAAAAAATATAGCAACAGTATAATTCAGGCACCAAATCTGTTTCAAAAGAAGAAGAATTAAATTATTAAAACATCCATTTAGTTGATGTGTTGCATGACATCATTATTGAAGCATACGATGCAAAGCAGCTCTAAATACTCAGTTAGTTTTTCTTTGGGCCCTCTGCAGTCTCCTCACTGTAAAATTAAAGAGATGTAAACTGTGATTGGTCAGTCCACAGCATGCTCAGCTGCTAATAGTGCTAACTCAATGCCAACTCTCTGTTACATTAAAAATATTGGGATGTATGAAACCCTCTTTAATGGTCTCACATGCAGAGCACACAGCACACAAAGTGACATTTGTTCTCTGCTTTTAACCCATACTAGTACCAGGAGTCTAGTACTAGGAGCAGGGGGCGGCTAGTGTACAGTGCCCGGGGAGCAATGGGAGTGAGGGGGGAAGGGAGTTGTCCGGTGCCTTGCTCAAGGGCACCACGGCAGGGCAGGAGGTGAACTGGGACCTCTCCAAGTAGCAGTCCACACTCCATTTTTAGGTCTGGTCGGGGACTTGAACCGGCGACCCTACGGCTCACAGTCCAATCCCCTTGATGCTAAGCTAGCAGTTTGATTAATTCTTACTTTGTTATTCATCTGTTGCTCTTTCTGCTCTTTACATTGTCAGTCTAGCTCAGGGGTGGGGAACCTTCGGCCCCCGGGCCGTATCCTGGCCAAGGTCAGGGTCCTTGAACACAACATGAGCCTAAAAACGTGTCATGACGTGGTATATGTCTCGTCTGACAGGGGTGCAGTTCTGATGGAGAGCACCAGAACGCGGCTCCGGCACTTCCAAAAATTGCAGTACCCATAAGGAACCGTACACATGCCGCAGTTTTTGCGTGGCTGTGTCTTTAGTTGAAAGCCCAGTGGCGATCTGTTCATCTGTCATACTGATCATCCAGTCAATAACTGTGTTGTTATTAGCATCTGGTTAGCTAGCTATGCTAACGAATATAAGAAGCTTTTTCTCCAAACAGTGAGGTAAAGGCACATCTTTATATGATCATTATAGTTATAAAAAAATAAGAGAATAAAGTAAACGGGTATAAAATACTTAGGGCTGTCAAGTTAACGCGTTAATAACGCATTAACGCATTAACGCAAAAAAATGTACGCCGCTAATTATTTTAACGCGATTAACGCATGTGTATTTTTTTTCCTCGGCCGCCCCGTAGTTTCAGAGCGCATCGAGTTTAAAATACCATCTACAAACTGATGATGCTGACAGCCCCGCTCCTGCCGCCCGCTTGTGGCAGACCACACTTCCACGCTCTCGGAGGATGTTGAAAAAATTGAAATGGCCCTTGAGAGGAAAAAGGTTCCCCACCCCTGGTCTAGCTGAACCATGTAAAAACAAAACGACAACAACATTTATAATTTAGACTTCCTACGCCCTAAAAGCGTTAGAAAACTCTTCACACATCTATAGAATCACTCAGACATGAGAGTGGACACAGTCAAGCTGTTCTGGCAGCAGATTACAAACATTTCAGCAGTCTTGTGAATAAAAAATAATTAATAAAGTTTATGCATAAGAGCAAATGCTCACATCCAGAAAGATCACAGGGGGCGGAACAATAATGAAACATTAGAATAAAAGGTGAAGGATATAAACTGGTACATCCTAGTGAGGCTCCAAAGTGAATGACATTAGATGAACATTAGCTCTGAGCTAAAGTGGTGGGACATTGAATACGATGAAGCTGTTTCAGCAGCAATGCAACAGATGAACAGCTCTTTGCTCCACAGCGCTGCTCCTGGACGGCCTGTTGTCTGTCGTCCACATCACTGATGAAGGCCTGAGCATCTTGGAGCCGCTGGAGGTCACACGCACTCACGTGGTGGTGAAGGTGCCTCACCTCTCTCTCTTTGGCTTGGTCTGGGATGTCATTAAAAGGGTTCTGCTTCTGCGGATAAAGGGCAAGATTCTGGTGTTCCTACGACCCCCGGGCAGAGAGGAGCAAACACTGGATGTACATTTGCTGCAGAAAAACGTCCCTAAGAAGGAGGTAAGGCCATGTGCTCACCATCAGACTAAACACTGGTTTAAACCACAGCTGTTTCCACACACTGCTCCTCTTCTCAAACCTTCTCGTGCTGGGAGAAGAATAAGATCTATCTGAACTGTAAATCTTCTGATCGCTCTTTGTGGTTTTGTATGATTCTCTCTCTCAGCATGTCTTTCTGTCTGTGGAAACTGATGGCATAAATGTTAAACACATCACACAGAACTGAAAGACCTGCTGAGATGAATCACTGCTAAGACAACGTGATCTAATCCCTACGAAAAAATTACATTTTAGTCAACTTTTGGTCAAAATGTGTCTCTATACTCTCTGAACGCTCCGTCCCCGGCAGATCTCTGTGTCCGCTGCAACATTTATGTTAGGCCCCGCCCCCCACACACAGAGAGACACAGGGAGATTGCTCTTCTGGAGTGAAGAGAGCGGAAATAATTATATTGCAAGTAAGAAAATGTAAGATGCATTTTGACAGACAAGATGGACACTTGGGGGGAAAATATGCTGCATTTTGAATGTCCGATAGTCCACTATTAACACCCTGTTCGTCTCGTCAACGAAAACTAAATATACATTTCGTCATAGTTTTTGTTATCAATAATCTATTTTAGCTCGTCATCGTCTCGTCTTAGTCATGTAAAAAGGTCGTTAATGAACATTTTTCGTCATAGTTTTCGTTGACGAAATTAACACTGGCATATTTAAGCTGTCGCACTTTCTGTTGTTTCTATCGCGCATTGCTGGTATGAAAGTGTCTGTGCCGGAAATATCAAACATTTAATAAAAGTGAAAATCAATGAACAAGACTTAACGTATTAATAATAATTTATTATATTTATTCCGTTTGGATGTAGGATTTTTGACTTTGTTTAGAGCAGTGATCTTCTCTGCAGCAGAGAGCTAAGCGCTGTCAGACCGGACCTAACCCTGAAAAGTATTATCATCTGAAATTAATCATTATGTTATTAATATTAAATACATATAAGTATTTTTACAACTTGTATTTAGAAATACTCTCTTGTAATTATTGATGCATAAATGTGTTCATCCATTCAATTTGGCATCTGCTATAATGGGGTTAATGCAGCGTTTCTCAAAGTGTGGGGCGCAGAGATGTGATAGGAGGGTCGCGAAAAAAAAAAATGTTTTACATTTTTATTTTCACATTTATTTATTATTTATACACTGGTGGAATATCAAAACAACGGTCCGCCCGGGGAGCAAAACGTAGATAACCCAATTTGTGTTCTTTGAAATTGAAAAGGATATTGCATTGTGTTACTTTCGTTGCAGTTGTATGTCTTAACTGTAATTTGGCATGCTTTTATTTTGAAGGCAAGTTTACGCTGTTGACAGTTGTTGTTGCTATGGAAACAAGAAACATTGTCATAAAGTCCGCGATAATAAAGCCCACCCATTTAGAGGGAAGATATGATTGGTCATTTGACATTACTCTCGTTCAGTTACTATAGCTGGCCCTCTGTGAATTCATAGCTGGACGTCCAATCAGCTCCTGTCTTCACAGACTCGCAGAGAGGAGCTTCTTTCATTTAACCCTTCACATTCAAACAGAAACTGAATAGGCAGATTCAAAGGATTTATTTCTTTGGAAATGTTATTTTAAATACAATTTAATCAAGTTATGTTAAAAAAAACTAAAACTATTGACAAATATTACTAAAAACATATTTAAAAAAAATATATAAAGAAAAATATAATTTGTTTTAATGTTTTTAAATATTATTTTGTAGAATATCTTAGGCCCTCAGAGACAGGCTCGCCACTGGTAAAAATCTCTCATACACACGTGTGAAACGCTCTCACAGACACACACAACAGCGTTGCAGTCGGGAAGAAAAGCAATGTGGAGCGAGAGAGCAAGAGAGAGAGCACACCTTTATCTATTTAATAAAGTTGAACAAAATAAAGTAAGAAATCATTCCAATGTGTACTATAGGACAGTAAAAAGTTTAAAAGGGGAGTGATTAGTCAAATATGCATAAATAAAAAGAAAGAATGCTAACTAGGTAACATAAGATAAGAATAAACAAGTTTAAATGATTTGTTGTGATCATATTCTAAAGCTGTTTGGATTATTGAAAAGTATACAGCTCCCTTTCATCTGAGTGTTGAGAGCTGTATCCATAAATTCATGTTGGGCTCAAAGTAGGGCTGCTCGATTATGGCAAAAATCATAATCTCGATTATTTGGGTCAATAATTGATATCACGATTATTAAAATTATTTACTTTGAAAAACATCAATTTATTGAAGAAAATAATTTGAAAAGTATGTTTTTAACAGTTGATTACCCTGAACTTTAAGTATAATTCAACTGAAAAACCTATTTAAAAAAATAAATAAAATCGTTTTATTTCGATTATGTTGTTTTCATAATCGTTGCAAGCCAAAATCGTAATTGCGATGAAAATACTATTTAATTGAGCAGCCCTAGCTCAAAGTGCAACAGATTGATGCATTCAACTTCAACATTTAAAAAAAATCTTCCTGGGGGTGCATGCCACCGGACCCTCGAGGATGTGACGTCCACCACCAAATAAAGCAGGTTAAAATAATTAAATTGCATACATTTTATTTTAGTAAACACTGAAAACGGGTCCCACAGACCCAAACAGCACTCAAAGGTTAAAGGTAGCATATAATAATGTTAAAATGTGCTAAATATATACACTGCAAAAAAACTAAAAAGAGGAGTAAAAGTAGCTCACGACTTGTTTTATTTTTTGAAAGTACTGTAGCTCTCATCCTAAAAAAGTTGGAGACCCCTGTTATAGAACGATACATTTGACAATTTTAAGCTTGGCCTACCATTTTATTGAAGCGATGAGGAACAGGTGGGGCTTGAAAAGGCCCACCTGTTCAAAGTGGGGAATGACAGAAAAAGTTTGAGAACCACTGGGTTAATGTATGATATTGCTTAATAATACAATACATTATAATATATGATAATTACATTTTAGTTTTATTCATTTCTTATTTCATAGTTTCTCATTATTATTATTTGTATTTGTATCGCTCATCTTATTTTTGATTTTATTAATCTGTGCTATCCTGTTTTTCACTCTTACCCTGTTGCTGTTTGAACTACTGAATTTCCCCACAGGGATTAATAAAGGTCCATCTTATCTTATCTTATCTTAATGTATAAGTTGATTTACTTCAATCTAATGTACTGTGTAAAAACACCCCAACAATATTACAAAAAATATACTGCATAAAGCAAACTATATACTTTATTTGATCTAAAATATTGATAGTTTTTCATTATAGTAGCCTGTGAAACCCATAACAAATAAGTGATTAAATGCTACAGTATTCAGCAAACACAACTGCAGAGCTGCAAACATTGCAAACAGACTAAGTTATACAACACCCAGTTGTCTTTGTGTATTTGTGAATGAAGCGCCATCTCATGGTTAAATCCTGTAATTGAACAAATGGAGAAATTTGGAAACCCCCTCTAAAAGTTTGGCAACACCCCCATCCACTGGGATCCGCTGGTTTTGGCTGGGACACACCCATTGGAGTCCTATCTGGAGTGCTAATCTGTAACTGACACAGACGGTTTGTGTTTTGGTTAACGTTGGAATAGCTTCTTCAATAGCTTATCTCAAAGAATTACAATCATCTATTTTTAATATTCCTTTACAAAGGCAATATATACTTATAATTATGTTGTGATTGATTGTATATCTCATCACTTTCTGGAGTGGGTCCGTCAACATTTGTTGTTGTTTAATGTGATCTTTAAATAAAGTTGCCTTGACTATCTGAGCATAACTAAAGTTACTCTGTTACTAAAGGTTGCTGATCAACACAGACCTGCTGTGAACATCACAATCTCCTCTGACTGTGAGCTGGAACTGTACAAAGGTTACAGTGTGCACTGTGAACCTGAGGGCTTCTTCATTCAGCCTGAGGTGAGTCACTGATACTCCTCTAAAGGAACACAATGATCATTAACACACATGTATCTGCATGTGGATCCACAATCAGGAAAGAAACAGATACACTTTTAACTTCTGCTTCTGGTTTTCAGAGTAAAACATTTGAATCAAGTTTTGGACCAGATTACGATCCGACATTTCAAGTTGTCCTGACGACGAGCACAGAGACAGTGGTTTTGAGGGTCAAGGACCAACGTGGAAATAATGTCTGGTATTGTCGCCTGTCACTGGAAGGTAAAGACTCCACCTGAGCTCAGACCCAGTGATAGACTGATATCTCTAAAGCTCTATCTCAGAGCCTTCTCTATTAAGGCTCCATGGCAGCATATCATTACGACATTAAACACACAACCTGTAATGTTCTATAACTATAGTAATAACTAGTGTGGTGGTGAAACAGCGTGGCATCATGGGAGTTGTAGTCTTCAGCTTCTCATTCTCAAGTGGATTACAGCATTACAGGACCGTGATGAAACGTACTGTTACCTTTAAAATTACACATCCCCCCAAACCATTTGGGATAATCTATGTACACAACTCAACCAAGTATAAATAATACAGGTGTAGGAGTCTTATACATTTGAATGAGGAAATATTACATATAACTTTAACCGAACAGAAATCCACCTCTGGGATTGTCGAGTTACTTGAATTTTTAAGAGATCTGTTTAATGTGATTGTTGGTTAACAAAAGTATTTTCCCTGTTTATCTACCAGGTCCAAGACATGCATTGTCCGAGAGAAATGTCCCAGCAGAAAGCAGAGTCCCAGCAGAGAGCAGATTCTCAGTAGAGAGCAGAGTCTCAGCAGAGAGCAGAGTCCCAGCAGACCAGAGGCTGCTCTCAGTTCGAACAGAGTTCATTCAAAGAGTGACTCCAACTGTCCTGAACGTCCTTCTGGATAAACTCTTGATTCTGAAGTGATCAGTGAATCTGAAATGACGTCAGCCAGAATCAAACCCAAAAATGACGGAGCACGAGAGGTGGTGGACGCGGTGCGAAATAAAAGGAGCTGCAGCAGCAGGGTTCTGATCAATGCTCTCCGAGAGCTGGACCCGTATCTTTACAGAGAACTCAACTTGAGCTGAGGCTAAACCTCGTGAAGTGTGAGTTGCACATAGCTAACGACACACACACACACACACACACACACACACACACACACACACACACACACGCACGCACGCACGCACGCACGCACGCACGCACACACACACACAAACACACCACACACACACAACACACACACACACACACACACACACACACACACACACACAACACACACACACAACATCAGTTATATTGTATTATTGTATAAGAGAGGTTCCAGGTTGAATTGAGGCGAATATTTGTAATGTTCAGAGGTTGTTGTGTTTAATATTCATGAGAATATTTGTCATTGTTCAAATGATAATAAACATTAGCATAAAGCATATTTGTCCACTCATATGTTGATAAGAGTATTACAAACTTGAAAATATTCCTCTAAGGTACATGTAGAACAGATCAAAAATGTGCGATTAATTTGCGATTAATCGCGATTAACTATGGACAATCATGCGATTAATCGCATTAAATATTTTAATCGACTGACAGCCCTAATATATATATATCCTATCTCCCACCTCCTCCACAGTGTCCAGAGGACTCCCCAGGACAGAGCTCCTTACCAGTCTGTTCAGTCTTTCCTGTCAGCAGCCGAGATGCTGCTGCCCCAGCAGGCCACACCATAGAAAATGGCTGATGACACAACAGAGTCATAAAATGTGTGAAGGAGTGCCCGCTGCACCCCGAAAGACCTCAGTCTCCTCAGCCGAAAGAGTCTGCTCTGTCCCTTCTTGTACAGAGCAGCAGTATTATCAGTTCAGTCCAGTTAATTGTTCAGATGAACCCCAGGTATTTGTAAGATTTCACAATCTCAATGTTCGCTCCCTGGATATTCACTGGTGTCGGGGGGGGGGGGCTCTGTCTGAAATCCACCACCACCTCCTTGGTCTTCATTGCATTGAGCTGGAGGTGGTTCCAGAGGGTGAAGTCCTGCGTCAGCTCCTGTACTCCCTGACCTCCCTGTCGTCCTCGTTGGAGATGAGGCCAACGATGGCGTCGTTACAGAACTTCTGCAGGTGACAGGTTGCAGTGTTGTGGGTGAAGATAAATGGTCCAGCACCGTCCCCTGGGGGGCCCCCATATGCTTACAATGAAAATTAAAAAAAGACAACTGATAAATTATATTTTTTTCACACATTATATTTCCATTCAAAGATTCAGATTTTAAGGTTCTATTGCCATGTTCATATTTGTGTCACGTTATTATTAAACTATGAACAGATTAGTAAAAACCACTCAAAGATTGAAGTTAACGACTTATTTAATGTGCATTTGGAAAGCTTTGCTATTCTTACAGTACTTTACAATATTTCAAAAGGTCACGTTTAACACAAAAACAATAATCTAAACAGGCTAATTTTTCTGATTCCGATAATCAATAACAATTAGAATCAAGAGAGGATTTCTGTGTGAGGGTGACGGTTTAGAAATTTATAATCTGAGAATAGGAGGCGTTGTTCTGATAAATAACGTGAGGAATATTAACGATAAATACAGTTCGAGGCACTTGCTGATCCATCGTTTTCTGACACACATTTCTTCGTACACACTTGTAATAACAAGCTATACATAATCATAAACAATAAACAGTGCAACAATTCTCTGTGTTAAAACAAGGAATGGAAATATAGTATGAATACTGTGGCGCTGATCGTGTTTATAAAAATATATGAATTCAAGACACCCGTTTACAAGATGTCGCTGTGACTTCCCGATATCCGCCATTTTGGAGAGCTATGTACGGCAACCCACGTAGGACATTTGACACAGAAGCGTTTCACAAAGAAGAGAAAACAATTCAAAGATCCCGACAACCTAATTATTTTTATTGCGACGTAATTTCCCAATTATTTGAGAATAACTCCTTTTAGTGGGTTGAGTAAATTCAATCATTTATGGAATTAATAATTTATATATAATTCTTAACTGTGAATGTCTTTCATTTGATGTAAAATCAGAAATGTTTTAGTCTAGCCAAAACGTTCTCTGTTGAGCTTCTTGGAAAAAGGGAAATTACATAAAATATTTTCCATAAAAAAAGTTGATTCAAGACAAAAACTCTGTTATTAAATCTGTATTTTTATTATATGACAATTATTGCTAAATCTGAAAAGTCTTTCCCAGCTTTGTAATTTCTCTTTTATCGTATTTCTTATTGTTTATAAGTTTATGGCAGACCAACACATTCTTGCACAGTGCAACTCAGGCAGCCGTCTGGACGTCAAATGTCCTCTTTGGGTTGCCGTACATAACTGTCCAATATGGGGGGTATGCCTACACGATTTTACGAAAGGCAACCCAAATAGGACATCATAGAAATTACAAAGCTAGGGAAGCTCTTTCAGATTTAGCAATAATTGTCCTATAATAAAAAAACACAGAGATTTGTTCTTGAATCAACGTTTTTTTAATGAAATGTTCTTTTTTTCCAGGAAGCTCAACAGAGAACGTTTTGGCCAGACTAATACATTTCAGATTTTAGATCAAATGAAAGACATTCACAGTTAAGAATTAGATATTAATTATTAATGATTGCCTACATTTACAGTTTCTTATTACTCCAGTTTGATAGTTAAGTTAAATCCATTCCTCACTTATTGTAAGAATGTAATTAACCCACTAAAAGGAGTTATTCTCAAATAATCGGGAAATCACGTTGTACTAACAATAAATTGTCGTTCAGATTCAAATGTTTTAAAGTACATTAAAGACCTATCTTTTTAATTTGGCATATCATTTGGGGCAACTGTAATTTGTTAGTATCACTTTTCATGTTTTAAGATATAACTATTTCTGTTTTTTATACCTTGTTTTAATTATGTTCTTTGTAAGGGAATAATTGTAGCTTTACTAAGATATTTGACCTTTCAGCCTGTTGACGTTTTATGACCAAGCCGAAGTCTGGTATCTGTCTTAAGGAAGGGGAACGGTCAACTGTGGCTGACCTTGCCAATTTAATGACCGGTCAACTGTCGGTCACAAGAGCCCTAGAGTCAGATAAAGATAATTCATTGCTTCCAGGTGGACACAGATGCCTTCCCCAAGGTGGGGGTTGTCTCCCTGTAAGCTAGTTAAAAGGTCTATTAGGATGAGAGGCGGATTCAGATTTGACATGGCAACCCACCCGTGCAGTCAGAAACCTTTGACTGTGTGACTTGTGATGTGAATTATCCGGCCGATATTTGTATTAAATCTCAGTGTTTGACATCAGAACTCCTGCTCGTCCTGTGTCTCTTTCATGAGTCGGTGACTCCAAATACATTGCTACACAGAAGTTTCCTCTACAAATTGGCATTGTCGACAGGATACCAAAAGATCTTCAGAGACTGGTAAGTGTAATTTCAAATTTTATATTTGGACATTGCCTTACCAGAATCTGTGATTGACGGTATCATAAAATTACCTGTGAAACTGAGCGGCTGCATTTTTTTTTTGGTTTCTCTACTCGTTTACATTTGAGGATTAATAATAACCTTGGAAATTGGTGTCCAAAGGGGACGTTGTCCTGGCCAATTTTCCCTGTGATTGCTGCTGGGGCATGTGCCTACATAGCAAACACAGCTCATGTAAAAAAAACAATGAGATTATTTGAGGCTAATAAATAACCTAGGATATCGACTTTCACTCCTGATTTCCTCTGTGTGTGTTTCTCGGAATTATAAATTACCGGACAATTACACACAGCAAATATTCGGAGAGACCTTAAAAGAGAGCATCAGTAAAGTGGAGCTTCTGCATTAGGAGAAATGTGATAGATTTGTAATGGAACAAATCGCCGAATTCTGGAGATTTCAGAGGTTAAACTGATTAAATCAAACAGCTGGCATCGCTTCCAATCTGCGGTTATTTATGGGAAACATGGTATGAGAATGTGATAATCGTGCTGTGTTTTCATAACTGATGAGTTGCTGAATTTGGCTGTTATGGAAGAAAGGGGTGGAAAAAAATTAAAGTCTATTCTCTCGGACGGAGAGCAAAGCACCACTAAATTAGCATAGTGGTTGTTGATTTGAGAATAAATTAGTTATTGCTCTTCACAGATTCCGTTCTTAGCACTTGTACAAGTATATATGAGTAAGAAGGCACTCATATTAAACAGATATTTCTCTACCCGCTCTGAAAGTCTCCCTAATTCGGATTAAATTAAGTTGGAGGAGTTTGTCTGTCACGCTGATGTTTGTTACGAGTTTATGTTTGTTTGTCTAAATTGCAGTGTTTGTTTTATTGTACTAACCGTTAAACATGGGTAATACTGTCTCCACAAACGATTCAGTTGGTAAGAGGAAAAATAATTCACGCACCAAGACACTTCCAAAAAATCCTATTACAGACAGCCACTACACTCATATGTTTCCCCTAATATGCCCGTCTGGAATTGTCGGAAGAAGCTTGGATTGGTCTAAAGTTATGCCGTTTACCTCGTTACTTTGTGAACACTCACAAACAGAATAGTCAGAAAGGGAAGATTCTATTGATTGGCCCTTAACTGGTACATTGTTCTGTCGTGTGAAAATGGAAGACAGTAAACCTATCAATCATCAAACCGTGGGGTCTTATTTAATTATGTGATGATTTCTATCAACACGTAATGTTGTATCGATGTATTATAGCGATGTATTACCGCAAAATTATTCTCCGTCGGGTATTTCCTGCAACAACACCACGCCGTTATCTTGATTCTGATAGGCCAGAATCCATTATCAAAGATGTTCTATTGAGAAGACGATCACTACGTGACAATCTGCAGCCGCGAGCTGTTATGTGCCAACATTGCCCGCATGGTGTTCTTCTTTTCTTTTCTTTTTTTAATATTATAATGAATGTCTTCCTGCCCGTCGGCTCTGCTTTTGGATATAATAAGGCTATGCTTAAGCAGCTATATTACCTATGGATGTGTTCGTTAATATTAACTGTGTGGTCCAGAGTCACTGTGGCACAGACTGGACCGCTGGTGAACAGCTGTTAGAACGGGCCGTTCAGGTGTTCAGAGCAGAGCTCCCTGTCAGAGCGGCAGAGCGTGAAATGAACTGAAAAATGTTCTGGCTAACGTTAGCTTTAGTACTCAGATCTTGTTCTTGAGTAAAAGTAGAAGTACCAGAGTGTAGGAATACTATGTTACAGTAAAAGTACTGCATTAAAAATGTTACTCAAGTAAAAGTATAAAAGTATTCTCATCAAAATATAGTGGAAATAGCGACAGTAAAGGTAGTTGTTGTGCAGATTGGTCCATTTCAGAATAATATATATGAGGTGTTTTATAATGATTGATCATGAGAGTGTTCTCAAAGCTGGTAAAGGTGCAGCTAGTTCGAATGACTTTGTATACTGCAGGGTAGCTTGTGGATTTACTCCAGGTGGAACTAAAGTCTGATTTAACACTTGATTATATTTCATCCAGATCCGTAAAGTAACTAAAAGGTATGAAATACATGTAGCGGAGTAGAAATACACCATGTACCTCTCAACTGTAGAAGTAGAAGAATAAAGTTGCAAAACATTTAAATACTCAAATAAAGTACAAGTATCTCAAAATAGTGCCCAAGTATAGTACTTGTTGAGTTTAAGAACTTAGTTACACCAGTGGCTATACAGATAGAAAGACTAAGCCTTGCACAGAGGCATGAAAATACATTTATGAAAATGCTCAACAGTGCTGGCAAAATTATAAACTGACTGTTACACAATTAAAATAAATGCTTTTCTATATATTTCTATTAGATGTGACTCTGTAGCGTTTCTGTTATTACTATCACTGCTGCTTTAGTTGTTCTGCCTGCTAAAACCATCTGTTATTCCTCACACAAAGTGGATTAAAGCAAAATACACATCCAAAGTGCGTGTGTGTGTGTGTGTGTGTGTGTGTGTGTGTGTGTGTGTGTGTGTGTGTGTGTGTGTGTGTGTGTGTGTGTGTGTGTGTGTGTGTGTGTGTGTGTGTGTGTGTGTGTGTGTGTGTGTGTGTGTGTGTGTGTGTGTGTGTGTGTGTGTGTGTGTGTGTGTGTGTGTGTGTGTGTGTGTGGTTGGGGGTAGCCTGCCCCTGGGAGAGCTCCTTACAATCTCCAGATGTTCCTCTTTGTGCCTAGGCCATAAAACCCCCCAATGGTCACTCCGTGGTCTGCTCAGAATCTCTTCCCCTCCAGAGGTCACACATGTCTCTGACCCCGTGTGCTGCGTTTTTTTTTATTTTGCAGCACCTTAGGAGCAGAGAAAGGGGGAGATTTTGTCCAAAAATGTAAACTTCTTAATGGGCAAAATAGCACCACATTTAACTGTCCCTGACTTGTCTTTAAAGTGTTCTTTAAGGCCTGAATTGAGTCTTCTGTTATGTAGCGGAAAATCCCATTTCCAAAAAAATCAAGAGCAAAATAGTTTAGTTGAAAAAAAAAACTTCTCTGTCTGTTCGGATTTGGAAATCTCATGATTTATTGTGTGGGCTCGTGAAAGAGAGGAGGAGAAAACAACATCTGTCTTTGAACTGCAATTACTTATCTTAAAAAGATTGCAACATGATACTCCTTTAAAAATTGCTCAATTCATTTAAACACATTTATTATGTACACAATAAAAACCTCATCAAATATATTGATCCTGGCTTAACCAGCGACCTTTACTCTATTGTTCATAAGCTCAGTATTTAACAACTATCAGACTTGTAGTAATGTCTGTAGACCAATTGTACTATAAATAATTTTAAACAGTTTAATAAAGAATGTTAAACTATATTTAAACTGTAATTGAACTTCAACTTATATCAATTATCTGATTCCAGTGGCCAGTTGGAACAGACAATCAACAAAGTTTTCATTTTGCAGCAACAGCGCAAAAGGTTTCAATCACAATGAGTATTATGTCTGAGTCTGGTTCAGTCTTATCTGCTTTGTTTCGGAATGTGTTCAATACATTACGTTTTTGTATTCATTATTACCATACAATACATAGATTTAAGAATAAATGAAACAAATAATACAACATTGACCTGTTTGAGCTGTACATCTTTACATTATTTATTTTTCTCAAGTCATTTACTTTTGGTGAGATAACTAAAGTGCAGTTCATTTTACCCTGGCTATGGACTGATTCATTATTAGTTGTTACAAAGCATACACAAGACGGCGGGTAGACAAACAAATATGAACTCGCAACAAATACCAGTGTGACAGAAAACTTCATTCAGCTCAATTTAGTCCGAATTAGGGAGAGTCTCAGAGGGGGTAGGGAAATATCTGTTTAATATGAGTGCCTTCTTACTCATATATACTTGTACAAGTGCTAAGAAAGGAATCTGTTGAAGAGCAATAACAAATGTATTCTCAAATCAACAACCACTATGCTAATTTAGTGGTGCTTTGCTCGTCCCGTCGAGAGAGCAGAGTCTTTTTATTTATCCAGTACCCTGTCTTCCAACAACAGCCAAATTCAACAACTAATTAGTTATGAAACACAGCGCTATGCCACATTCTTGCATACCACGCTTCCCATTTTATAATCGTTCTGTTTAGTTCCAAATCGATAAATGGTGTGAGGAAAAGAATATGTAGCACTT
The DNA here is from genome assembly GCF_902827115.2 of Pseudochaenichthys georgianus. Lineage (NCBI taxonomy): Eukaryota > Metazoa > Chordata > Actinopteri > Perciformes > Channichthyidae > Pseudochaenichthys > Pseudochaenichthys georgianus. Next base: position 151,147 of record NW_027263045.1, on the reverse strand, counting down.
TGTGCTCCTTCTTCTCTGCCTGCGGCTTCCCGCAGGGGGGGGTGGAGAATTCACACACTCCCTGCAGCAGCAGCAGCAGGCAGATTTGAGCCAATGCCTGCTGTTAATTTAACCAGTTGACCACTGAGACCTCCAGAATTCGGCGATTTGTTTCAATACAAATCTATCACATTGCTCCAAATGCAGAAGCTTCACTTTACTGATGGCCTTCTTTAAAGTCTCTCCGAACCCAAATTTGGTCACACCCCCAGATGTAAAGAGTAGAGAAACCAAAACAAATGCAGCCGCTCAGTTTCACAGGTAATTTTATGATACCGTCAATCACAGATTCTGGTAAGGCAATGTCCAAATATGGATTTGAAATTACACTTACCAGTCTCTGAAGATCTTTTGGTATCCTGTCGTGACGCAAATTTGTAAGAGAAACGTCTGTTGCAATGGAAAGTCAGGACTCAGAGAGACACGGGATGAGCAGCAGTTCTGAATGTCAAACACTGGGATTTATTGAGAGACAAAACGGCCGGGGGGTTCACAAGGCATATTCACATCTCTACAGATGAACTGCCCTGCCCTGACAAAGGGGCATAGCGCAGATCTATACATTAGAAAAGGAGTGGCCTATATTCCCGCCTTTGGTAATCAATACCAGACCTTGGAACAAAGAACTGCTTGCATGGTCCACACTTCCCCCACAGGAAAGGAAAAAGGACCTCTTGACTTTTGTCCTCCTCAAGTTACAGACAGGGCACATGCAGGAAAAACTGAGAATCTTAAAACACAAAGAGATATCCTTAAAATATTCTCTGACACTGGTGGGTGAGCAAACTCGGAATAATAAGCTAAATATATATATACGTCAATGTCCTCCAGGAACAACTGAAGTTTAATTATTAAATGTGATAATAAAATAAAAAACTACAAAATATTTTTCTTATCTTCCTACAGCAGCGTATTACTGAAACACCTAGGATTGTGTACATTACAAATAATAATGTAAAACTTTAAAAAAATAACTTACAGAGTACAGATTAAAATCCGTCCTGTTTGAATAATTATCTGAATAAAAAAATATAAAAATATAATATAAATAATTATTATTATAAATATAAAAAATAATAAGAACCTGGCAAAAGGGGTGAAAATGTAAAAAAGTATCCGAAAATAGTGCCTCATATCCCGTGTAGAGTCCCCTGCCAACTCCCATGTCATTCCTCCACAGGCAAAATAGTCAGATTCAAGTTTTTGGAGAACCAGGGGAAAATAGGTGAAAATGAAAAAAAGTATCCAAAAATAGTGCCTCATAATGCAGGTAGAGTCCCCTGTCAACTCCCCTAACATTCCTCCAGAGTCAGAAAAAAGTCTGAGTTAACTTTTTGGAGATCCATAGAAAAGGGGTGAAAATGAGAAAAAGTATCCAAAAATAGTGCCTCATAAGGCGGGTAGAGTCCCCTGTCGACTCCCCTTACATTCCTCCAGAGTCAGAAAAAGTCTGAGTTAACTTTTTGGAGATCCATAGAAAAGGGTTGAAAATGAAAAAAAGTATCCGAAAATAGTGCCTCATAATGCGGGTAGAGTCCCCTGTCAACTCCCCTTGCATTCCTCAAGAGACCAGTTCAAAAACTTAAGGCGAGACACGGCAGGCAAAAACATAGTTTTTCAAGTACTGGTCAATTTTGAGATGTTGTGCTATTTTGATTATATAACATGTTTTCTTTCAGGCTTTTGGAAGGAAAACGTACAAAATACTCATTTAAGTGTTTATTTTACTATAGTTTGTCTATTTGCGTCTGTAGATTTCTCCCAAATTAACCAAAAGTTAGCATTCTAACGTAACATAAAGTACCGTGACCGCTGTGTGCACCATGTCAACAGAGATATCGTTGGAAAGCTGTGTCTCTCCTTCACAATCTCATCAGATCCAAATATGGTAATTTCTTTTGTATCAGCAACCAATCGTGAAAGCACAAAGGGGTCTTAACCCAAGAAACGAAATCTCATTGGCTGGTGTCAATTTCTGACAACGTGATTCGTTCAGATGCTTCACGTGGTGTGCTAAAACACTTCCTCGTTAGCTTTCCGCTAGAAATTGAAATCTCAAAATGGCAAAAGAACGACAAAAAAAATGTTCACAGAGAAGACAACAACAATTGTTACTTGCACGAAGCAAGATTATGCAAAAAACAAATAACCCCGAACATGAAATACCTTCACGGAGTGCGTCGATGTGCAAGCTATTATCCAAAGAACAGGATGGTTTAGCTAGCGCCTCACTGCAATATTTAAAGGTCATTTTCTCAAAATGAGTTTTTTCTCCTACTCTGAGTTCGAAATGTCAACTTCAGTAGCACGTACATACACCAAACCTTCCAGTTATATTCCTATGAAGATTATGAAGTCTTTTACAGAAGGGTTTGTTCATATATAATTCATAGCCTGAATTATACAACATTGTATACCTAAAAACATGGCGAAAATGGATATTTTAGGGCTGTTGACAGTATTTTCTGATTTATGGAGTGATACAAAGAGATATCCAATATCCCTTCTGTAAAAGCCTTAGATACTAATATGACTACAAAATAAAACAAGAATTTTGAACCTGGCTTTATTCAAAGTTCAGATTTCGATTCCTGAAATGTGTTAAAATATGTGCCCATTTAATAAGATAATGGGTCATTTGCATATGTAAACATGCTATTTCAGAAAACTTGTAATACAAACAACAATTACCTTATTGGAAGTAATTAACTGGAGAAATTTCTAGCTGATACCTTTAAGTTACAAAAATTACCCTATTCACCTGGGGTGTCTCACCTTAAAGTTTGGTAAGAACCATGCTGTGGGGTCTCGAGGCAACAAATTCATCTGAGCACATGGAGCGGACACATTCCTCCATGAAGTGAGACAGCCGTTTGTTTTCTGAGTCCTCTCAAAAACTGGGTTTCCGATTTCGTCCGGAAAGTAGTCTGAAATGGATGAATGAATTATTTTGACGGAGAAGGGGAGGCTTGGTTTCCCCTCTCCGTTGTAAGTTGCAACGGGGGACTGGAAAAGTGTCCGGGGCTTCAGCCCGAAGCTTTTTTGAGTCCCTTCTCTGTTGGCACTTACACGTTTTTTCAACAATTTTTTAAAACTTCATTTTTGATTATTTTAAGATATAATTGACCATTTTCTTTACTTTTTTCTTCTTTCCACGGGTGGGGGCGCATGGCGGGCCGCCTATGAGCTCCCAAATTTGGCCTGGAACCTCCAGGATTTGTGGCCTAAACTCCATAAACTGACAAAGTCACCCAGAAATGTCACTTTTATAGCCCAAAAATATATAATACAAATACATTTAAATAGTAAAAGGTACAATTGTGCTCCGAATTACCCGGAATTTGTTTTATTTAGCCCCATGATAGTCAATACAAATCCTTTTCATGGAAAAAAGTGTTAAAACGCCTGATTAAAGCATATGCAGGACCCCAGTGAGCTCCAGGTTATGTGCATTGTGTTAGGGAATCATATTAATGATCAAGTAAATCATTTAAATGCGAACATAATGATTAAAGATCATTTTTAGGGGGACAACTGTGGAGAGGAGCCTGACAATTACTCTCCAGCACCCCGGAGAAGCGGGCTGTGAGACCCACAGAGCGTACCCAGAGAGCTCCTTGCAGCACATGGCTCTTGCACCCAGAGAACAGGCTGCTTCATCTCACTTTATAACCCAGGAAAGGAGCTTGAATCGTGGGTACATGAGTGTTAAAAGTGCATTAAACTGTTTTAATTCAAATGTGTATTTGACTGCATAAACAGCCGGTGATATGGACAGAAAACTGTCCATTTCGTCCACATTTAACTCATGAAATGTACAGGAAACTGTCCATTTCGTCTACATTCAACTCATGTAATGTACAGGAAACTGTCCATTTCGTCCACATTCAACTGATGAAATGTACAAGAAGGTAAAAACAGCAGAGTCACTGCTGTTAGCAGGGTCTCAGACTCACAGGCACATATGCAGAGATCCAGGGTGATGCACCTGGCTTTTCTACCCAGCAATAAGTCTTTGAAGGGCGGGAAAAAGTGGTGTGAATAGAGGGAGAGAGCACCCAGAGAGAAGCGGGGTGTGAGACTCACAGAGCGCACCCAGAGAGCTCCTTGCAGCACATGGCTCTTGCACCCAGAGAACAGGCTGCTTCATCTCACTTTATAACCTAGGAAAGGAGCTTGAATCGTGGGTACATGAGTGTTAAAAGTGCATTAAACTGTTTTAATTGAAATGTGTATTTGACTGCATAAACAGCCGGTGATATGGACAGAAAACTGTCCATTTCGTCCACATTTAACTCATGAAATGTACAGGAAACTGTCCATTTCGTCCACATTCAACTGATGAAATGTACAAGAAGGTAAAAACAGCAGAGTCACTGCTGTTAGCAGGGTCTCAGACTCACAGGCACATATGCAGAGATCCAGGGTGATGCACCTGGCTTTTCTACCCAGCAATAAGTCTTTGAAGGGCGGGAAAAAGTGGTGTGAATAGAGGGAGAGAGCACCCAGAGAGAAGCGGGGTGTGAGACTCACAGAGCGCACCCAGAGAGATCCTTGCAGCACATGGCTCTTGCACCCAGACTGCACCCAGAGAACAGGCTGCATCACCACATTTTACAAGCCAGGGAAGGTGCCTGAATCCTGGGTAAATCATGTTGCTGTTATACATGGTATATGTACATGTCAGTACAATGTGTACATTTTTTCAAACTTATTTTGTTTGCATATATATTTTATTCTTGATTTTGAACTTTTTTATGTTTGTATAAATATATCTTTTTAAGTTTTGTTTAATATTTTAATTTAATTTTACATATTATTTTTGATGTTTTATCTAACATTTAACTTCAACTGTTTTATGTATACATACATATTTTTTATATTTTGTTGTCGTTGACTGTGAAGTCTGAGAGCGTGGAGCTCCCGTAGCAAACTTTTTGAGAAATCAGGTTATGATCAGATGAGCTAGTTGATCACTCAAAGTTTATAGCGAAATACAATGTGGGAAATGTAATGCCACCGAAGAAACCAAACAAAAAGGCTAAAGTGCCATTGAATGAGTGCAGCGGTCTTTCGGGAGTGAGTGACACACAAGCAGCAGAGGAGAACGCCATGGAGAGCGGGGCATCGCAGGTGAACCACTCGGAGCTGTCGGTACTAATACGCTCCATAATAAGAGAGGAGATATGGGCTGCTTTTGAGAAATTCCAGCCGCAGCTTGATGCTTTAAAGGGAGAACTTGACTCATGTTGTCAGAAGCTCGGTGATATGGAGGAGGGGATAACCGACATGGATTGTCGGGTTGCTACTGCATACTCGAAACCGCAAATGGCAATCTAATGAATGAAAACAAAGACATTGAGACATTGAGAAGAGCGATCCCATTGCCTTTGTGACAAACTTTTTAAAGCAGGTGTTTGGAAGTGAGCTCTCATGTGAACCGGCAGTCGAGATTGCATACAGGATTGGGCAGGGGACTGATTTGAAACCCAGACCTATGATTGTCACTATGCAGAGATATCAAGCTAAGGAAGCTATCTTGAAGCTGGCAAGAAGCACGGGAGAGATTATTTTCCGTGACATGCGAGTGAAGATATTTCCTGATATTACTCCGGATATTGCCAGGAAGAGAGCCCTATTCAATGACGTCAGGATGAAGCTGCGCAAGGCTGAGGTGAGGCATGGACTATTGTTCCCCGCAACGCTCATCGTAACCTTCAATGGACAAACCAAACTTTATCGGGACTGTAGTGAAGCTGAGCATTTCTATAAAACAGTGATAAGCCCGGTTTCAGTTCACACCAGAAATGAAGGTGGGAAATGACTGATTGACATGACCTGATAGATGGTATGATTATACATATAGGAGAAGAAATTAATTGTATTATGAAAATGGGAATTGTTGCAGTTTTGGTGATCTCCACAATTGTTTTATTTTCTTGTAGGCCAATATTCACTGGTCTGAGTTATTTACTCATTTATTTGAAGTTATTTACTTCATCATCTGCGAGTATGAATTTATGTTTATTAGATTTTGAATAGAGACACATTTCAACGTGTCTTTATTGTTGTTTATTCCTCCTAAAATATAATGTTGATGTATTGATTAGATCTAGTGTTGCGAGACATTACCATGAATCTATTTCATACTATTATTTAAAAATGTTTGGGAGCTACCGGGAGGCTCGTCTAATCGAGCGAGTGAGTATGCACATTTATAGCAATCTATGTGCAGATAAATGTTGGGTTATGTATGTGATGGAGTGCGGTTGAAATTGTGTTACATGTATGTTTTAATTCAGCTCTCATTTTGATAGGAAGTGAAAAAGGGATAACATTTAAATTGCCATCTTAATGTTGAATAAGTTACCAGGTAAAGGGTTTCAATTGGCTCACATAAATATATGTAGTTTAAGAAATAAAGTGTCTGAGATAGAGGAAATATTATCATGTGGTATTCATTTGTTAGCAATATCTGAAACTCACTTAGATGACACATGTAATGACGCTGCTGTGGATATTGATGGATATAGAATATTTAGAAAGGACAGGAATGCATATGGAGGTGCGGTGGCAGTATACATTCAAAAGCAAATACCAGCTAAAGTGAGATATAATTTGATGTCTGCTGATATTGAAGTTCTTTGGTTGCAAATTCATTTACCTCACTTGAAACCTTTGTTGGTAGGATGTTGTTACAGACCTCCAAATGCAAACTTAATTTATTTAGACAAATTATGTGAAATATTAGATAAAGTTTGTGATCTTGACAGAGAGATTTATTTTATCGGAGATTTAAATATTGACTGGAATATGTTGCACTGTGCCCTTAAAAACAAGCTGCAGACAATAATTAATACATGTAACTTGGTACAAATGGTGACTAAACCTACTAGGATATGCATAAAGAAAGATGGGTCAAAAAGTGCAAATTCTATTGATCATATATTTACTAATTTTAGCCATGTATGTTGTCAGGCAATATCAATTCCAGTAGGGTGTTCTGATCATAATTTAATAATTATCGGGAGAAAGACAAAGGTGCCAAAAAGCTGGACCAAAAGTAATTGTGAGGAGATCAATGAAATATTTTAGTGAAGAGTCATTTATCCAGGATGTTCAAAAGATATGTTGGAAACATGTTTTTGAGAAAGTCGATCCAGATGATGCTCTTGATGTCTTTAATTTGTTATTCATGCAGGTGATTGTTAAACATGCTCCACTTAGAAAACAGACTGTAAGGAACTTTAGAGCACCCTGGTTAGATGAGGAATTAAGGGATCTAATGAAACAAAGACATGATGCAAAAAATGTAGCTCTCTCATCAAGTTATGAGTCAGATGGGCAAATGTATAGAAGGTTAAGGAATTATGTTACATCATTAAATAAAAAGAAAAAACAGTTGTATTATGGAAATAAAATTAAAGAGATAAAGGATGACAAGAAAAAACTGTGGAGTTTAGTGAATGGCATGATGGGCCATAAGCCGAAATCCACCTCAACATATCTTGAGGTGGATGGGACATTTTTGACAAAACCAGTACAAATTGCTAATCATCTGAATGATTATTTTCTTGATAAAGTAAACCATTTGAGGAGAAATATGAATCAAACTATAAATAGTAACTCCACATTTCTAATAAAGGATTTAATTATGAAAAATAAGAAGTGTACATTTAAAATAGAAAAAGTGACAATTACAGATGTTGAATGTCTACTAGGTAAATGTAATGATAAACCACCAGGAGTGGATAATTTAGTTGGTATATTTCTTAGATATGTCGCTAATTTTGTTGTCTGTCATATTATAAATTTGAGTATTGATAAATGTATTTGCCCACAGGCATGGAAAATAGCAAAAATTATTCCACTTGCAAAAAATCCAGCTGGACCTTTTCTGGTACAAATAGCCGTCCAATAAGTTTATTACCAGCATTAGCAAAGATAATGGAGAGAATAATTTTCAATCAAATACAAAAATACTTTGAAGGTAACAAACTTAATACTGTGTATCAACATGCTTACAGTCCTGGCCATTCCACATGCACCGCTTTAACACACATGACAGATGACTGGAAGGGCAAACTAGATAATAGGAAGTTAGTGGGTGCAGTACTACTTGATTTTAGTTCTGCTTTTGATGTCATTGACCATTCTTTGTTGTTACACAAGCTGGAACACTATGGTTTTCATTTTGAAACGCTGAAGTGGTTAGAAAGTTACCTGACAAATCAAAGTCAAACTGTTTCTTTTAATGGAAGTCTCTCAAAGATGAAAACAGTCACTTGTGGAGTACCTCAGGGTAGTTGTTTGGGACCACTTTTATTTTCTATTTGTACAAATGACCTACCATTAGTGTTAGAAAAAGCTAAAATTGTAATGTATGCAGATGACTCAACAATATATTATGCAGCATCAACTACAAGAGAGTTGACAAATGTTATGAATAAAGATCTACTACTGATATCAGAGTGGGTGATAAATAATAAGTTGGTACTTAATGCGGGAAAAACAAAATCGTTATTAATAGGATCAAATCATATGTTAAAAGGTGAACCAAAATTGCAACTACCTTTAAACCATATTGAAATTGAACAGGTCAAGGAGACAACATTGCTAGGTATAACCCTGGATCATAAATTATCTTGGTCTAAACAAATTGATAATGTTGTATGTAAAATGGGAAGGGGTGTGTCACTTGTACAAATAATTGTAAAATATTTGCCTATGGATGTCAGTAGACAAGTTGTGGATGCTTTGGTTCTGTCGCAGCTTAATTATTGTTTGGTTATATGGTCGAGTGCTGCTGAAAAAGATTTAAACAAACTACAAGTAGCACAAAATAAGGCAGCACGATGTTCACTGCAGTGCTCCTACAGAACCAGAGTCACTGAAATGCTGGAGACACTGAAATGGTTAACTGTCAGACAGAGGTCAACTTATATTTTATTAAATGTTGTCAGAAATATTACAGTGACTCACTCACCAGATATATTATCACAAAGGTTTATAGCGCAATATGCAGAACATAACTATCAAACACGACATACAATAGAAGGAAGGTTTGTATTACCCAAATCTAAACCAAATATGGGACAGAGAACAGTACAGAGCCATGATCAGTTGGAACTCTTTACTGGTTCACATCACTCAGGAAAATTCTCAAGTACATTTCAAAAGGTTGCTAAAAAAATATTTAAGTATTACAAAGTACATTTGAACTGTGGCTATGTATGCATATATTATTATGTACACTTATTTGTATTTACTTTTGTTTGGCCTTAGGATGGCGATAATTGGATGACCATTTTAGTTTTCACTTCATTTCACTGTAAATTGCATGAAATTATGAGCTGTTTTGTTTTAATTTAGTTGTATGTATGTTTATGTATGTTTTGAGTATGTGAGGACCCCAGGAAGAATAGCCAATGCTCATGCTAGTGCTAATGGGGATCCTAATAAAGACAAATAAAGACAAATATTTATTTACGGGAAAATGTACTCCAAGGTACTCGAAAGGAGGGTCAGGCCGATTGTCGAACCTCAGATTAAGGAGGAACAATGCAGATTCCGTCCTGGTCGTGGAACGACGGATCAGCTGTTTACTCTCGCAAGGATCCTGGAGGGGGCCTGGGAGTACGCTTATCCGGTCTACATGTGTTTTGTAGACTTGGAGAAGGCGTATGACCGAGTTGCCAGGGAGTTACTGTGGGAGGTGCTGCGGGAGTATGGGGTGAGGGGGTCTCTACTCAGGGCCATCCAATCTCTGTACTCCCAAAGCGAGAGCTGTGTCCGGGTCCTCGGCAGTAAGTCGGACCCATTTCCGGTGAGGGTTGGCCTCCGCCAGGGCTGCGCTTTGTCACCAATCCTATTTGTAATATACATCGGATCGGATTTCGAGGCATAGTCATGGGGGAGGGGGTCTGCAGTTCGGTGGACTAAGGATTGCACCACTGCTTTTTGCAGATGATGTGGTTCTAATGGCTTCATCGGTCTGCGACCTTCAGCACTCACTGGATCGGTTCGCAACCGAGTGTGAAGCGGCTGGGATGAGGATCAGCACCTCCAAATCTGAGGCCATGGTTCTCAGCAGGAAACCGATGGACTGTCCACTCCAAGTAGGGAATGAGTCCTTACCCCAAGTGAAGGAGTTCAAGTATCTCGGGGTCTTGTTCTCGAGTGAGCGAACAATGGAGCGTGAGATGGGCCGGAGAATCGGAGCAGCGGGAGCGGTACTGCAGTCGCTTTACCGCACCGTTGTGATGAAAAGGGAGCTGAGCCAGAAGGCAAAGCTCTCTGTCTACCGGGCCATTTTCGTTCCTACCCTCACCTATGGTCATGAAGGATGGGTCATGACCAAAAGAACGATATCGCGGATACAAGCGGTCGAGATGGGTTTTCTCCGCAGGGGGGCTGGTGTCTCCCTTAGGGATAAGGTGAGAAGTTCGGTCATCAGGGAGGGACTCGGAGTTGAGCCGCTCCTCCTTCGCGTCGAAAGGAGCCAGTTGAGGTGGTTCGGGCACCTAGTTAGGATGCCACCTGGGCGCCTCCCTAGGGAGGTGTTCCAGGCACGTCCAGCTGGGAAGAGACCAAGGGGTAGACCTACAGATGTAGCACTCCAGATCAGACTCAAATGGGTGTGTCCCAGTCAAAAGCCCAGCGGATGCCAGTGGCTGGGGGTGTTGCCAAATTGCTAGAGGGCGTTGCCCAATTTCCCCATTTGTTCAATTACAGGATTTAACCATGAGATGGCGCTTCATTCACAAAATACACAATGGGTGTTGTCGAAACATCAATATTCAGATCAAATAAAGTATATAGTTTGCTTTACGCAGTATATTTCTTGTAATATTGTACAGTAGATTGAAGTAAATCAACTTATACATTAAGATAAGATAAGATGGACCTTTATTAATCCCGTGGGGAAATTCAGTAGTTCAAACAGCAACAGGGTGAGAGTGAAAAACAGGACAGCACAGATTCACACAGATTAATAAAATCAAAAATAAGATGAGCGATAAAAATAATAATAATGAGAAACTATGAAATAAGAAATGAATAAAACTAAAATGTAATTATCATATCATATATTATAATGTATTGTATTATTAAGTAATATCATACATTAACCCCATTATAGCAGATGCCACATTGAATGGATGAACACATGTATGCATCAATAATTACAACAGAGTATTTCTAAATACAAGTTGTAAAAATACTTATATGTATTTAATATTAACCCTTTGGAGTCGACCGTCACGCCGGCGTGATCAGATCACATGACCTGTTCAAGCCGGTGCCGCATAAAAACAACAGTCCGGACAACATTGCCGTGTGTTTCTGTCGAAAGTACTGGCTTGAAACTATATCCCAGTCTTTGTTTCATGCAAAAAGACCCAGTAAACACGGAGATACGATGATATAAAGTTAATAAATTTCAAAAGTATGAAATATGGAAGCACATATTTGAATATCTTCGCCATATCATCAATCAGATCATTTTACGAAACGGAAAATACTGGAAACTGTAGATCCTGCTCAACAGGATGTATATGTGTATTTCTGTCGAAAGTACTGGCTTGAAACGATATGCCAGTCTTTGTTTCATGCAAAAATACCCAATAAACACGGACATACGATGATATAAAGTTAATACAGATATATTTCAGAAGTATGAATAATGGAAGCACATATTTTAATATCTTCGCCGTATTTTATCATTTTACGAAACGGAAAATACTGGAAACTGTAGATTCTGCTCAACAGGATGTATTTACCAGGGAGGGGGTGAGGTAATCAGGTAAACGGAGTGATACGAAACGAGACGAAGGGGGACGGCGGGAACCGAAGAGAGACGGCGGGAAATGGAGAGAGACGAAGATATACGAAGACAGGCGGCGGGAGACGAAGAGAGGCTGCGGGAGACTGCGATTGAAGTAAAGTGACAGACAAACATTGAGAATTTAGATATAGTTAGATAGATTTAGAGTTTTGAAGACTCAACTACGATGAAGAGAACTCTGAACGTGAGTCAAGCTTTAAGCTTGTTTTTTTACATAGAGGAGGAGGAATCTGTGATGTTGCCCTCTGTGTCATAGTTGACAGAAACCGCTTTGAAGCGTGGCACAGATAAAGACAGAAAAAACAGATTTTTGTACATAATGTGTATATATATATATATATTTGTATTATATTTATAATAACACTTTTGCCTTATCAGAATGAAATCCCATGCTACCTCAATCAAACTTTCACATTATCATAGTCACATCCCATGTATATATTTCCAGCTTTTAAATGGTTTCGTTGTGTATGTTTGTGTTGTGAAAAATAAAATCATTTTCAAAATCTGTTTTTACGTTTTTGTTGTGATTTTGGGTCCAAAATGTTCATATAGTAGAAGATCACCTACATCCAAACGAAATAAATATAATTAATTATGATGAATACGTTAAGTCTTGTTCATTGTTTTTCACTTGTATTAAATGTTTGATATTTCCGGTGGAAATGGTGGACTATCGGACATTCAAAATGCAGCATATTTCCCTCAAGTGTCTGTCAAAATGCATTTTACGTTTCTAACTTGCAAGATCAATATTTCAGCTCTCTTCACTCCAGAAAAGCGATCTCTCTGTGTGCGGGGGATCACAGGAGGGGGGGGGGGAGAGCTGTGGAATGTGACTCCACACATTCCGATGGCCAATTAGTTTTAAACAAAGGGTCCCCAACATACATATATAGGAAACATGGGGGGGTTGGGGCATGGTCGGCGGTCACTCCTGATGAACCCACCAGGGCTGTTTCCTCAGAACGAGAGGAAAGTTTTTACCAGGACAGCTTTTTTAAGGGACAGCATCGCCCTGAGATCTATGCTGCTAATATGTTCATGGCCATAACGCCATTTGTAACATAGGCTATGGGAGAATGGTGAAAATAACCAACTGGACTGGGACCAATGGGAAAATGCCTCTTCCCCTCAATGTGAAGCAAAAGATTGAGTCCTATGTTTCCAATCGGTTCCCAAATCTGAACATTGACCAGTGGCATAAGATCAGGAGCTGGATAAACGAGAGACTGAGGAGCCCCAGAAAAACAGATCCCGAAATCGCTCGTCCTGGTTTCCGCAGCAGATAGGCCTACAGCATGTGTCTGTTACTGTATGTCAGTTATTTTAAATAAAACGGTGAAAACTGAACTTGAAAATTGTTTCCTCTTTTTATTTTCTTTATTATTTTCGGGATGGGGAGACGTGTGTGATTAAAAATTCATTCGCAGAAATGTAAAGTGATCTAACTACGGGAAGAGCCGTGTAAATGGGTGGCCATATGCATTTAAAAAGCAATATAAATCACACAGTTATTATGCAATAGGCTATAAAAGCACCATCGATTACCTTTCTCCAATTCAAACTCTTGACGGGAAAAAAGGAAGGTGTAAATGGTTGGGCTATACTGTACTGTATACATACAAAGGCCATTCAATAGACGTTCAATATATAGTATTCGTTTATTAGAGTCGGCTTGACTCGGTTTGCATTCATAAAGAATGCACAAATGTGTTTAATCGTTAATGTCATAGTATTCGTTTATTAGTCCCCGAGGGGAAATGGGTAGCAGCACATCACAGAGGCATTTAAAAAGTGAAGAAAATACATTCTGGAAATGTTCACATCAGGCACCTTCAAGTTAACCAATACTAAGTAAACAATTAACACAGTAAATTATGTGGATTAAATCACATTTATTTCGTTAAAAATAAACGAAATGACTCGGTTTGCATTCATAAAGAATGCACAAACGTGTTTAATCGTTAATGTCAGATATGTACTAAGTAAATAGCCTAAATTAGTTCCTGCTCAAGATTAGATTAAACTTTATTGTTATTGCACAGATTACAGGTACTGAGACAACGAAATGCAGTTTAGCTTCTAACCAGGTGCAACAAGCAGTAAAGTGAAAAGTAATGTTCACAATCTACAGAATAAAATATATAATGAATTGAATGATGAATAAACAGTGAGAGGTATGAATACACTAGATATCAGCCTGTGAGCAGTATGAACAGTGTGTTAATCGTTAATGTCAGATATGTACTAAGTAAATAGCCTACATTAATTTCATGATGGATTAAACCACATTTATTTCGTTAAAAATAAACAAAATGATTAAATGTAGGGTGAATTGCCCTAATGAGGAACATTTTTGCATGTCAGACTTCGGGAATATTATTGCGACATGAAGCCGATACAATAAATCAAAATCCAGTAACATTCTGAAATCCCCAGGATGTGTCCTAATCAAACCAAAAGAGAACATGCAGATATTAAACTCATAAAAGAAATGGTAGACATATTAGTACTCTTAGTGCCAAGTTGTCTCAGACAATCTGTTTTCCTAATGTGGGACAGTTATGTGCAAAATGTGGGACACTGAAAAGTCTATATTAAAAAGCCTCAGTCACCTTCATTCATGTAATAAAGAAATCTCAGGCCAGTAACACTCAAAGCTACAGTAAATGTGCAATACCATGCTATGTTACTATTTATAATGTTATTGTTGTTACAACACTCATATGAAACAGAACTGTTCTTACAATGTGTGTTGGAACTTGGAAGGTATTAAATTACTATGCATATGTTATTGTGTAAACACACAGCTGATCACCTGAGAGCTGCCGTTTCATTCAGAGCGTTTAAAAAAAACGACGGTCTGATTTCAACAACTCAATGTGTGATTATTATAGCAGTAATATTAGACACTAATAATACAGTACACTATTAGCACTGTACATATTATTGTTTGTCCGTGGGAAAAAATAAAAACAAAGCGATTATTGTTGTTGTTGTAAACTCACGTGGATTAAATTTAGTGCATTCATTTCAACTCGCGAACATATGATACATTAAATGAATGCGAGGATGACGATCGAACATCGTTTGTTTGACCCTGGATGCATTTCCTGATCTAAAAACATAGCGATGGTTTTGTACTTACGCCAACGTGAATTAAACATTATTTTGTTAAATAAAAACATGGTGATGTTTAGTAAATGATTACATGTCTCTTACTTAAGCACAGAATATGATCCTATCCGTGACATATGGATCTTAACAAATATCCGCTATATCAGATACCTGTCGATCAGCTGTTTATTTCACATGAGTTCCAGTGTGGCAGCTTTTCACGGCTCCCCCTGGTGGATCCATGATCCATTGCTGCTGTTTCATTATAATTAAATGTATTTATCAAGGGGGCGTTTCAAGTCCTGCGGGGGGGTTTTACTTTTGAGCAGGGGTCCACCCCGTGCCGATCACGTACCCGCACGGGTAGGCGTCTGAAACGAAGCGCTACATCTGTAGGACCAGGTGGAGGGATTATATCTCTTCGCTGGCCTGGGAGCGCCTTGGGATCCCCCAGTCAGAGCTGGTTGATGTCGCCAGGGAAAAGAAAGTTTGGGGCTCTCTGCTGGAACTGCTACCCCCGCGACCCGATCACGGATAAGCGGGAGAAGATGGATGGATTTATTTACATATATAATTTTTTCTATAATAAAATATAAATGTCTTTTGTATTTCATTAAAAATATATTGACCGTTTTACCTAATTATTTTCTTTTAGAAAACATATGTGACTTTTATATTCAATTTCATTTCAATTGTACTTGAACTTCTTATGTTGAAAAATATATGTTTGTTATATTTGAAGATAAACAGGGCCAGCACCGTCCCCTGGGGGCCCCGTACTGCTGATGATGGTGTCTGATTGACACTCCCGGGTCCTCACGTACTGTGGACAGTTGGTGAGGTAGTCTAGGTTCCAGGAGGTGAGGTGGTGATCCACCCCCGAGAGAAGCAGCTTGTCCCCCAGGAGCGGGGGCTGGATGGTGTTGAAGGCACTGGAGAAATCAAAGAACATGATCCTCACAGAGCCCCCAGCCTTCTCCAGGTGGGAGAGGGACCTCTGCAGCAGGTAGATGACAGCATAATCCACCCCGATGGCAGGGGTATATTGCACAGCTAACACTACCCGTAGCAAAAAAATCTATAACATCCTATAGAATCCTATAGAATCTTGTCGAAATCTATAGCATGTTATAGAACATAGTCATATTTGTAAGCCATGCTAAAGAATTCTATAGAATACTATAGAAATCTCTAGATCATTCTGTAGAATACTATAAATGTGTACTTTTCTATAAACTTCTATAATTAAACCTATAACAATCTAAAGAATTCTATAGGACAGAACCGACTCATGACATATCTGTAGAAATCTATAGAAATCTATAGCATTCAAAGAAAACATGCATGACATTTTCTCTCTGATGCAACCTATACTAAATTCTATAGAATTCTATAGAATTCTATAAAACTCGTCTTTAAATTGGAAAAGAGAAAATCATAGTAATCTACATCATTTTGTGGAACTGAGCTGCTTTGCAAAAGCTGTATGGGTCCCTTTGAAATCTTTACAACTGTATACTGGATTATGTGCCCAATTAAATTATGTAACCTATACATAACCATATACAACCATACCACATATTGGAATGGAACTCTAAACTGAATGAATGTCACTGTCCTTGTATTCTGATGTAAATGCTCCAGAATTTCTGTGACTGCATCTGTATGTATACATTGATCACTTTTGTTATGTAACTAATTATCTGTTACAACTGGAGATTAAAGCTAAGTGACATATAACAATATCTATTGTTAGTTTGAGTCTGTTATAAACAACTCATTGGAGTCTGCAGTACTCTACTCTGTTTTGCAGTCTATTATACACTGTAAAAAAAGATCGTAATTTTACAGGAAATAACTGTAAATGTTTATAGTAATTATCATGTTTTTTTAAATGACTTGCAAAATCCTGTAAAATGGCAGATATTAACTATAAATTAACAACCCAAAACATTATTTTCAGTATTTTGACAATAACCACAAATAACGTTTATTTCCTTTTTTTTACAGTACATTTACTATATAATATTTACAGTATTTTTGCACTTTCAGAAAATAAATGCAGATCTACGTCAAATAAAAAGTATTATCTGTAATTAAATATGTAACTTGTAATATAAAAGTGTATTACTATTATAAGACTTTAAGATTTTCTTTGTAATTTTAAGGTAATCATAAAACTGTAAAAAAAAAGCGTCAAATAAAAAAAACGTAAAATGTAATTAAAACCTTTTTACATACATAATTTTCTCAATATTCGATTGAATCCACCACAAACACAAAATATCCAATGTTGAAACAAAAGTAAATAAATATGTTCTCATTAAATTCCTAACTTACTATATTGTAAATATCTACAGTTGACAATATCAAAAAATTAAAATGATAGAAAGTGGAGACATTTCTGCAGGGAGGACCAAGGTTTAAAACACACACTGTTATTTACTCAACAAGTCACAGTTATCCTTGTTTTATTTATGTTGCTGTTTTTTTTTCTCCCATTGGTCAATATACAGTAATAAGCCTTAGTTTTACAGTATAATGTATGGTTTTCGGATTCTGGCCGACAGCCAGAGCTATGGCAATTGAAATAGAATTCAGCCAAAACACGGCAGACAAGTCAGGCATGTTTGGAATGAGTCCACAACACTCCTGATTGGTTAATATAAACGCAATCGAAGAAACCTGCCAATGAGAACGGTCCGCGCCTGTCGTTCACATTTGAAACATCCACGTCAGTTTTAGTGGGTCTCCTCCTGCGAGCTACAGCTGTCTGTATGTCTGCTGCAGGATTTTATGGATTAATATCGGGATCATTTTACACGTTAAATATGAGCATCGGGACGTCAACAAAGAACAGAAGACTTGAGATCTGGTGAGTCCTGCAACTGTAATGGAGTTAAATATGTATTTAGATAATCCTTAGTTTGTGAATGTTTTATTTTTTATTTAAGGTTACGTTTCTTCTTCGAGTTAGCTGAGTTTCTTCCCGTTAAGTTGGTATTCATCATTAATAGGTTGTTAAATGTTAAGACGCCCTGACATGCTGTTTCTTGCAAGATGTTGCGCCCGGGAAACCTGGCTTAACAGGTGGCTGCTAACGTTAGTTTACAGCTTATTGCAGTGCTGCCGCGCCACCCTCTCGTCTCCAACACGGGAGAATTACACATAAACATGCAGCGGGGTGTCACAATGTTGTCGCCAAGTTTAATGTAAAGTTTCACAGCTTTCTTATAGCGGAATATAGTTTGTTAATGTTCAGTAACAGCTAGCATAGCATAAACAGCTAACCACTAACGTTTGGTTAACTTGCTAGTTAGCTCTGCTCTATATATTACAAGCTAACATGACTAGCTAATGTCACATTGTGTGAACTAAAATACTTTTTGTATTACTACATCATACATGCTTGGTCCAAATCACTGCTAAAATTAATTATTTTTGAAAATGTATAGTAAAGAAACACTCAGCCATGCATGAAATAACATAGCAAAAATAATACGGGTAATGTTTGACCCATGTTGTGCCTTAGAAGTGTAGTGATACAAACATGATTTTTATTCAAAAAGTAAGAAAGGGAAAAATACAAATTGGTGTTGATCCAAAACAGGTTAATTGAGGAATACCTGGAATCCTGAATGGTTAAAGTAATTTATTGCAAATATATTTACAATTAAAACTAATTCGGGTCACTTTTGACACATGTTGGTTGTATGTTGTGTAACAAAGGGTTAACATGACGGCTGTGATGTTCACTCTTTTGACAGAGCACCAGTGGACAGCGAGGACTATGGAAGAGAAGATGTGATGGCTTTGTGTGGAAAGCTGCTGAAGCCAGCCTGTGTCCCTCATCAGTCTCTCCAGGCAGCACCAAGCTATTCTTCCATCTTGCAGATGAAAAGACTTTGATATGTGAGTAATAACTAACTTGTGTCTAACATAGTATTGAATGTGGTTTAGTAAAGTATTTAAAAATACCCCACATTGTACATGTACAGGAAAATCAGACCTTGTTCAACAAAGATCATAAGACAATTGTTTTGTCTTTGAGGTACAGCCGCAGCAGAGAGTCTGAGTTTGAAGAAAGCACTAACATTTTATTTAGTGTTGTTTAATCAATCAATATTTACTGGTCTTGAATTTCCTCACTGGATTACAAAATGCTCGAATCTTATTGTACAGGGACATTATGCAGATGTAATCACCTGAAGATGAAAATATAGATTCATCGATATGTACCATTTTAAGGAAATAGACTGTTAGTGGTATTGACCGAAGCTCTGCAGCTGTAGCTAGGCGCTGCTAAAGAAGACTCAAGTGCTCAATTTGTTGGTTTTCCTTTATTATTAAGAATTGAGCAAGCATATCTTCCTCTTCGAAATCCCAGTTGTACTTCGCTAACACGTAGTGCCTGGGAGGGTGTGTTTGATTGTTCCCACCCTTACCTCACTTATGGACTAGGTCATGTTAGACAAGCAATCCAGTGGTTAGTTTTAGGGTAACCTCCATTGTTTTATTTTTTATTTATTCACTTTAAGAGAAAGGGATTTCAGAAACAAGTCTCACAAGTTTGTCTCGAGGTAAAATTAACAAAAGCTAACTGTTGTTAGACTATGTTCCCCCCTTCTAAACTTATGAAATAATTAATGCCCTGATAATAACATCCATCATTATGGTTTACTAATAGTTATCACTTCACTTCCTCCTCCAGCACCTGGACACAGCAGGAACCTATGCCAGGATCCTGTTTGTGGACTTCAGCTCTGCCTTCAACACAACCCTCTGGCTGGAGGCTGCGCACCATCAGGACCAAAACCTCTCTCCATCAGGACCAGAACCTCTCTCCATCAGGACCAGAACCTCTCTCCATCAGGACCAGAACCTCTCCATCAGGACCAGAACCTCTCTCCATCAGGACCAAAACCTCTCTCCATCAGGACCAGAACCTCTCCATCAGGAGCAGAACCTCTCTCCATCAGGACCAAAACCTCTCTCCATCAGAACCAGAACCTCTCTCCATCAGGACCAGAACCTCTCGATCAGGACCAGAACCTCTCTCCATCAGGACCAGAACCTCTCGATCAGGACCAGAACCTCTCTCCATCAGGACCAAAACCTCTCTCCATCAGGACCAGAACCTCTCCATCAGGAGCAGAACCTCTCTCCATCAGGACCAAAACCTCTCTCCATCAGAACCAGAACCTCTCTCCATCATGACCAGAACCTCTCTCCATCAGGACCAGAACCTCTCGGCACCTCAACAAGGCCCGCCCCCCCCACTGACACTTTACCTCAGCCACAACGCAGACTCTGCATGGAGATCACAGGATGGTAAATAATGCAATGTTTAGACCCTCCAGAAAAACGCGGGCAAAAATCCTTGATTATGCGATCAAACATAACACGTGCAAGACATCGGGGTACTGCTTTGCCCGGTCTTTAGCAGAAATGTTCGTCGGTAAATGAGATGGATTAGATTTTCATCGTGTGAGCTCCACATGTTCACTCTACGGTGTTGTTTACCTTCTGTGATGCGCGAGCTGATGACGTCGTGCATCATCATCACTTCACGTCAAGATGAGTTAACTTTTTTTTTCAACTTTGTGTGGAAAAATGCGGGGATTATGCGACCTTTTGATAAATATGCGGCTTTTTAAAAATCTGCGCCATTTTGCTGATTATGCGGAAAATTCTGCGATCGCAGAATCGCGTTTTTCTGGAGGGTCTAAATGTTTAAATATTGCTTACTGCCCATATTTTATATTCTATAATTTATTGCATTCTATTTCTTAATATAGTTCGGTATCTGTGTAGTTTTTACATTTTTTTATTTGTATGTACGACACCTCCTCATACGTGTGAACATACCTGGCAATAAACCCGTTTCTAATTCTGATCTTTTTGTCCTCTAGGTTGCACTGCCACGTCTACAGTAGCGCAGAATGGACAGAGGAAACATGATTGGGCCTCAAGTTTTTTGCAGCCAATATACATTATCCTACAAACTTGGGATAGGAGGGTGAGTGAACAAGTTATCCATTGGTTGGAACCTACATCCCCATTGTTAGACGTACTAAATCCTGCACACTGCTCCTTCAAATTGACAATGTGAACATATGTCGCCATTTTGCAATTTCTGTTATTTTCAGTTGAGAATGTTTCAAAGTAATCTTAAAAAATTCAACTTACTTTTTGTTTCTACTGTTTATAAGTATGATGTTTCATTTCATTTCAAACATTTATTGATACAGATAAATCCCATTGAGATCATTGATCTCTTTTCCAAGGGAGACCTGCTCAAGTAGTTCCACATGAAACATAAAAACATAAATAGAACAACAAAAGGACATCATACAGCATCATTTACAAAATGATCCACATAAACAGGTACCAATAGCTTCCGATTGAGTAGCATCCAACCGAGCTTTAAAAACATTTAGTGGCACCAGATTGTTCAGTTTCCATTTAATTTGCAGACTATTCCAAGACAGAGGAGCTGCGCATCTAAAAGCTGTCTTCCCTAAGACAGTCCTAGCAGTTGGCACATTTAATAAAACCGCAACATTCGATCTCAGGCAGTAGCCACTTACAATTCTCCGTGAGATCAGGGAGCAGATATAAGATGGAAGTTTCCCTAACATGGCTTTGTATATACAAATGTACCAGTGACTGAGCCTCCGTACAGTTAGTGAAAGCAAACCAGCCCTTGCATACAGGGTACAGTGATGGGTTAATGCTTTACAGTTTGTCACAAATCTCAGTGCACTGTGATACGCAGCATCTAACTTGACCAGGCAATTGGCAGGTGCATTCATATAGACCAGATCCCCATAGTCCAGCACAGGTAAAAAGGTCACAGAGCCTTTTCCTGGCCTCAAGCGAGAAACAGGACTTGTTCCTGGAGAAGAAACCTAGCCTAACCCTCAGTTTTTTTAGCAGGTTTTTGACATGAAGTTTAAAAGAGAGACAATCATCAAGCCAGATACCAAGGTATTTGTAACAGGCAACAACTTCAAGTTGTGTTCCTTGCGTGGTTACACTATCTAAAACAGGCTCTGGTGTCTTTTTTGCTTTTGAAAAGAGCATTACCTTGGTTTTATCCACATTTAAAAGAAGCTTTAGTTCAGAGAACTGAGTCTGAATAGTGTTAAAAACAGCCTGTAATTTAACAACAGCCTCCTTAATGGTGGGACCTGCACAATACATCATAGTATCATCCGCATAAAAATGTAAAGTAGCTTCATCCACATTATCACCTACGCTGTTAATATATATGGAGAATAAAAGTGGTCCTAAAACAGAACCTTGTGGTACACCATTAGAAATGTTTAACCACTCAGAAGACAGTCCATCAAATGAACACATTGGGACCTTTCAGAGAGGTAGTTCACAAACCACCCACTGCAAGGCTGGATATGCCAATACTGAGTAGCCTCTGCTTTAAGATGCGATGATCAACGGTTGTCAACGCTTTGGAAGGTCAATAAACAGAGCTGCACAACTCTGCTTATTATCTAAAATATTAGTAATGTCATTCACCACTTTCATTGTGGCAGTGATGGTGCTGTGTTTCTTTCTGAAGCCTGACTGATGTTTAGACGGGATGTCATTTGTACATAAAAACTCCTTTACCTGTTCACTCACTCGGCGTTCAAGAACCTTAGCCAGAACTGACAATTTAGAGATTGGCCTATAGTTATTTAAAATAGTTGCCTCCCCTCCTTTCAGTAAAGGCAAGACATAAGCAGACTTCCATACTTTTGGAATTGTATTTGTGCTGAGGGAGAGGTTAAAAAGAGAAGTAAGAGGTGGAGCAATAAAATCTGCAGCTATCTTTAAAAAGAAAGGTTCTAAGTTGTCCGGGCCGGCCGGTTTCCTAGGATCTAGCTTAGATAAGGCTTCACGAACAACATTGACAGTAAAAGAAGTAAAACTGAAAGGGTTTTCCAGACCACGTTGTTCAGAGTCACAGACTGTAGTGTTCACAGAAGCAGAGTTAGTGACAGAATCAAACATAGAACCGCAGGACACAAAATGCTCATTAAAGCAATTTAGCATAGTAGCCCTGTCCGATATAGAGCCAGATGCAGTGGTAAGGCACGGAGGTAGCTCATTACGGATCTCACCGGTTGATATCGATTTTATTGCTTTCCAAAATTTCCTAGGATTATTTAGGTTTTCTGTGGTAACTGACAAATAGTACTTCGACTTTGCACTTTTGACATTTGAAGTGAAGCTATTCCTTAGCTGCCTAAAACGCAGCCACTCTATCTCTGAGCCTGATTTCCTAGCCTTTGCCCAGGCCTTGTTTCTCTCATGAAGGAGACTAGACAGCTCAGCAGAAAACCAAGGATTGTCTCGTCCCTTTACTCTAAATGTACGCAGGGGTGCATGTCTATCAATGATCTCCATAAAACCAAGATACAAATAAGACCATGCGGTTTCCACATCAGCACACAGATCGATTTTACCCCAATCAAAATCAAACAGATCATGCACAAAACCCTGCTCCACAAAATGTTTTATGTCTCTCTTGATGATAATGCGAGGTTTAACCTTTTGGACCTTAGTGTCCCTAATTGTGGCTACAACACAGTGATCGCTCAGATCATTTGCAAATACTCCCACAGATGAATATTTATGGGGAACATTAGTTAAAATGAGATCAATTAGGGAGGATTTATTAGGGGGCTTAATATTTGGGCGAGTAGGACTGTCCACAATCTGAGTAACATTCAATGAGATACAAAGCTTTTTAAAATCCTCTGACACTGCAGTTAAAATCTCCAAGTAGGACTATTTCCTTGTAGTCTAGTTGTGATAAAAGATTGGCTAGTGAAGACAAGGAGTCTTTGACAGCTGAGGGGGGTCTGTAACAACTCACTACCATGACCTGTTGACCCTTTGCCACTTCTATATTTAAGGCTAAAAATTCAAATTGCTTACTGATCGATTTGGAAACTAATGTGGTTACACTGAACTTATTCTTAACATAAATTGCAACGCCACCACCTTTATTAGGCCGGTCGGTACGATACACATTAAAACCATTTAAGGCAATGTCAGAGGCCAACATAGACTTATTTAGCCATGTTTCAGATAACACAATGACATCAGCGTCAGTCGATTTTGCCCAGATACGGACAAAATCTAGTTTGCCTAACAGACTGCGCACATTCAAGTGGATGAAACCCAACCAAGACCTAGGTGAGGTGACGTGCAACAGCATTAACCTTTCTGTTGGTCGCTTGTTAGCAGACCCTTCACGCGATGGCAGAGCGAACAGGTACAGGCAGGGCCCATAATGATAGCCCTATAGCTATATATATATATATATATTTAAATCTACTACCCACACATGAACATATGGAAATGGGTTAAAAAATAAATGTATTTATAAATGTATTTAGGAACCATGTGATTTTTAGTGGGGGTCGACCTCAAATCCTCTATGGGGGTCCAGGGGCATGCCCCCCCCCCCCGTAAGATTACATTTTTTATTTTGGAGTTAAATGCATCAATCTGGTGCATTTTGATGGGGAAATATAGAGACTAGATCTATGGAAACACCTATATTAAACAGAACTGTATACATTTCAATAATCATAAAATCATGGCCATAACCAATAACATACCATTTCCAATATGAAAAAAACACTGAAACTTGTTTATTAATTTATTTTTGGTTCATTTATAGTTGTGAGTGTGTCTGTGCTCCTGAATCAGCCTCTCCTGTCTCCCTCCTCTCCCCTGCTCCTCTTTGAGGCAGCAGCAAAGACTAGTTTTCTCTCAACAAGTTTTAAAAGTGTATCTTACCTTTTTTCACCTTAATATGTGTTTACATAACTGGTGACCACACCGTTTGAGACCCACTGAGAACTTAGACTAAGTTAACTATCTAAACCAGGGGTCTCCAACACGTCGATCGCGAGCTACCGGTAGCTCGCGGGCAGCTTTTCAGTAGCTCGCAGCTCGATTATCGATTATAGCGTAGTGACGGTGCTTCCTGATTTTTCGGCCGGGGCCGGACAATTAAGTGTTTTTATTTTAGAATTGTTTCTGTCACACAAATATAACATTGGTCCGTGACGCAGAGATCAAGGAGCAGACGTGACAGCGGCACAGCGACACCACACATGGAGCAGTCTGCTTTCTCCAGCAGCACCAGTCAGAACCAACAGCCGAATGACCCGCTCTGAATCAGGCCGCGTCGCTGCGGCTCAGAGTAACACGGGGAGGGATTTGTGTTTTTGAAAAACACTCATTATCGTAATGTCAGGTTTTTGGTGGATTTAATCAAGTCTTGGATTGCAGAGTATGAATGTCCTCTCGCTATTTTCAGTTGATAAATACGTGTGTAAAGTTTGTGAAGGCAGGAGGAAGGCTTCCGCAATCACCGTCTCCTCTCGGTTCCTCCAAACCCCGCCCCCTCCTGAAAAATAACTACTAATAAGAGTGACAGGCTGATAGAAACTTTATTATTCACTGATTGAGATGATGAAGCTAACTTAATCTCATACATTCATGGGATTCATGTAACAGTAAGACAGAGAATGTAAGTGTGCACCCACATGCACTATTTTTGTTTTTATAATGCTGTTGTAAATACTCCTGTTGTCTGCTGTGTTCAGACTCAAGTCCTGTGTGTGATGCCACATTCAGTGTCCTTTTTTTAACAGAAGACCGTTGCTAGAAGCTGCAGCTAGACTGCAGAAGTATTAGCTTTTTGTTTTTGAGGATGGAAAAATGTCACACACAGATATAGGGAGGCTAGACCTATACAATTGATTAATTATGGTTTATAATTTAATGTCAACACGAAGAAGAAGAAAGATGGCTGCACTGTTCAGTGTCAATCCTGTGGAGATGGAGATGGAGGTTATAAATCTCCAAAATCATGTTCAGCTGAAGTCTCAGCAAAACTCACAACATTTCTGGAGCCTTGTAGACCCAGAAAACTATAAGAACATTCACCAAGCAGCACTGAACATGTCTGCTTTATTAGGCTCTACATCCCTTTGTGAAGCAGCTTTTTCCGGCATGAATGTCATGAAATCTAACTACAGAACAAGACCGACTGATGAACATGTAAATGACTCTATTAGAGTGAACCTAAGTGGGTACACTCCAGCATACACCTCTATGGTGGACTCCATGCAGCGCCAGTTATCTCACTAACTGTAAAAGAGTGAATGCACTTATTTTACACGTGCCATAAGATGCTTGCAAGGTGGTGATTAAGGCGATGTATTTACTATGTGGGCCATAATAAGAAGTGAAAACATTGTATTTTTCTCTTGGACATGTATGTGAATCTTCAGTGATGTACTTACTATGTTGTCCATATTAATATGTGAGAAATTGTCGTTTTCTTGGACCTTGATGTGAAGTTAAGATTTTAGATAAGCTTTAGGTATTGCAATTTCACACACACGTAGCTTAATTCAACTGATGAGTGCTATGTGAATAAATGTAAGCGATGCGATGCAAGTAGCTCTTGGCCACTTTCATTTTTTCAAAGTAGCTCTCAGGTGGAGAAAGGTTGGAGACCCCTGATCTAAACACTCAGAGTCCTTTTCCTCACCTGAGCTGAGCTTATCCCGAGCTTGAATGACACACAGAGACCAATCAAGGGCTTTGATTTATAATCTGTATGACAGTGGCCGTGTCGGCAGGCCACATCATGTGGACAGCCAGTCACCCTGTGTGAGGCAGGCCACTTAACAGGCCAGAAGGAGGCGAGATCAGTGCAAGGGAGCGAGGGATCATTGTCCACAAGTTAATCGGCGTCGTGGTCACGGACGAATAAAAAAAAAAATTATAAAAAAAAAATTATTAAAAAATTATAAAAAAAACAAAAACCTAAATGGGTCGCGAAATATACTTGGGCGGCCGTTAATATACCTGGGCGGCCCGCCCAAGTATAGTCTATGTGTGGGAAACCCTGGTAATGCATGAGTGCACTGACACCACTGACATTGCTCAGTTGCTGGTGTTTGTGAGTTTTTATGATGAGGCAAAGGGGGAGTTTGTTGAAGATGTGTTGGGCCTGACGAACCTCAGTGGACACACAAGGGGGGAAGACATTTATAAAGCAATAATGGGAATGCTGAATGAAAAAGAGTGCAGCTGCCTTTATTCATAACTGCAGCTCTTACACTGTGACTCTGAGGGGTCAAGCACAGACACAACAATGAAAACTGCTGCATACAGATTATTTTTGTTTTTGCAACCTCGTGTTAAGAATCTTGTTGCAATTGTTTAAAAGTTTGAATGACCGTAATAAACGGACCTTTGTCTTATTGAAACATTTATTTTGGACCTTTAAGATTTGTATTTGAGTACCCCTGCTGTATACCAAGGCGGTTGTTACGATGTGAGGTGCAGGTGAAAGAACGATACGTGGAGAGAGGGTTTTCTTGCAAAAATAAACAGGCGTTTTATTCTTAGCCTTCCACATTATTCCACAGAAACACAAACTGCATGCCTGGTGCTGCATTCACCAGCAAGGAACAAAAACGAATCCCCTTCCCCTCTCTTCCCAACCACATTTATAGGAGACGGCCCGCCTTCCCACTCCAACCTGGCCAATCAGGTCATGGTTCTAAAAGCAGAGTGAAGGCTTAAATACAAAATTAAACACTGTTGTCTACCTTTAATAAAACCCTAAAGGCTTAAGTAAATTCATTATTGCATCGCTATAAATATGATATCTTAAACAACAACAAGGTCTGCGTAAAACGGATAGTTTTTAACTTAATTGACACTCATAAAATCACACATTTCCCTGACCAATCGCGTCCAAGACTCCGCCTACTCATGTGGCACATATAAGGAGTACTTTGGAGGCGTGCTCCCTCTTTGAGCACTGGGACAAGATGGCCTCCAGGTCTGAACAAAGGAAATGGTGATTACTTGGTGCTTGTGTGTTTTACAGACTGACAAACAAATTTAGATGCATTTTATTAGTTTGTCTATGTAAACTGTTTTTATAACTTTAACTGAAATAAAGGCAACTCAGAACAAACATGTACTACCTTTCTTAACAAACAAATAGTTAAGACCAACATGTTAGTGAGGGAGTGTGTGCGCTTCCTCACATTTCACACCTCCTCCCCCTCTGGCTTGCACAGGTCAGGCAAATGAGAAAGATAGTCAGCGATAAGATTGTTCTTACCGGGACAATACTGTATGGTGAACTGGTATGGCTGGAGGGCTAGGCACCAACGTAGAATCCTTGCATTCTGATGCTGCTTAGATTGCATCCACTTCAAAGGTCTGTGGTCTGTCTGCAACACAAACTCTCTTCCAAGAAGGTAATACCTCAATGAATCTATAGCCCACTTTATAGCCAGTCCCTCTCTTTCCACCGTAGAGTACTTTTTTTCCCGGTCAAACAGTTTCTTACTCAGGAACAGTATAGGCTTCTCTTCGCCAGGCCCTTGGGCTAGCACTGCTCCTAGTCCAACACCAGAGGCATCAACTTGCACAAGAAATTGTTTTGTGAAGTCCGGGCTCTGCAACACAGGAGCTTGACAGATCTGCCTCTTTAATGCCTGGAAGGCATTTTCACACTCATCATTCCACACCACTTTAGTGGGAGATTTTTTTGTTAGATCAGTAAGTGGGGCAGCTAATGTAGCAAAGTGGGGAATAAATCTTCTGTACCACCCCACCAGGCCTAAAAAGGACCTCACTTGCTTCTTTGTCTGGGGTCTGGGTATTACCTGTATGGCCTTTACCTTCTCCACTTGTGGTCGTACTTGCCCACGTCCAACCAGGTATCCAAGGTATTTCACCTCCTCTTGAGCCCAGGAACACTTGTTGGCATTCAGGGTCAGCCCGGCTCCCTGTATCTTGCCCAACACAGCTTTAAGATGCTGCAGATGTTCTGCCCAGGATTCACTGTAGATTACCACATCATCTAGGTAGGCTGCTGCAAACCTGGTACAATCATTAAGAACAATGTCCATTAATCTTTGAAAGGTTGCAGGCGCTCCATGAAGACCAAAGGGTAGTACAGTGTAATGAAACAAACCCATTCCTGGAATCTGAAAAGCTGTATACTCTTTGCAGGCTGGCTCAAGAGGCACCTGCCAGTAACCTTTACAGAGGTCTAAAGCTGTGATGTACTTAGCTTTCCCCAACTTCTCCAGTAGCTCGTCAATACGCGGCATTGGGTATGAATCAAAACAGGAAATGCTGTTCAGCTTCCTCATGTCCGAGCAGAATCGAGGTTCAGTGGTGTTTTTCTTAGGAACAAGCACTATAGGATTTGACCACTCACTTCTAGATGGTTCAATGACTCCCATGTCCAACATCAACTCCACCTCCTTCCTCAGTGGTTCCATCATTCTTTCAGGAATCCTGTAAGGCCTCAGGCGAACAGGTTTAGTGTCCTTCAATATAATGTTATGCTTTATCACATCAGTGCGTCCAGGTTTTTCTGAGAACAATGCTGGGAAAGATTGTTTAAGCTCACCCAGTTGCTGCCCCTGATCCAAACTCAGATGCTCCGGAGGGGCCTGGGGTTTACACTTCTCTCTGTGCGGCACCATGTCAGCCTCCTCTGTTTCCAACGCATCCTCTTCTTCCAGCTGGACATCTTGGATCATCAGAACATGTTCTCTACCTGCCTTCTGGTTTTTCTTGTCATAATACTCTTTTAAAAGATTTACATGCAACAACTGTTTGCACTTTCTTTTATCAGGACAGAGAATTTCATAGGTCACAGGGCCTGCCTTTCGGGTTACTGTATAAGGGCCTTGCCACTTGGCTAGTAACTTACTTGGCCCTGTAGGGAGCAGTATCAAGACTTTCTGGCCAGCTTTCAGCTCTCTTTCTCGAGCACGTTTGTCGTACCACACCTTCTGCTTATGTTGAGCTTCATGCATGTGTTCTTTGACCGTTTCTCTGTAACTGTCCAGTTTGTCTCTCATCTGCAGAATGTAAGAGATGATGCTGTTGGTTGTTGTTGCCACTGCCTCACCAGCCACCCAGTTCTCTTTCAGCACGTCCAAAGGGCCTCTGACCTGTCTGCCATATAACAACTCAAAAGGGGAGAAACCAGTTGAAGCCTGTGGCACTTCTCTGTATGCAAACAAAAGGAATGGCAACCATTTATCCCAATCTTTGCCAGTATCATCAATACATTTTCTCAACATTTGTTTCAGTGTACCATTAAAACGTTCTACCAGACCATCAGTTTCAGGGTGGTATGGACTTGTTCTGATCCCTTTAACCCCAAGTTGCGAGTACAGTGACTTCATCAGATGGGACATACAGTTGGTACCTTGATCTGTTAAGATCTCTTTAGGGATGCCCACTCTAGAGAATAGCTCTACTAAACACTGCACTATATGTTTGACCTGAATGGAACGCAATGGATAGACATCTGGATATCTGGTGGCGTAGTCACAAATAACCAGGGCAAACCTGTGACCCTTGCTACTTTTTGGCAGAGGACCAATTATATCCATGGCTATTCTTTCATAAGGTACACTCATTATTGGTAATGGTTGTAGAGGGGCTCTGTTTGAAAGTTTGGTAGGAGCCACTACCTGACACTCATGGCATGTTTTACAGTAATCAATTACCTCTCTGTATAATCCTGGCCAATAGAAACGCTGAGCAATGCGGTCATACGTTTTTGCCTGCCCCAGATGCCCAGCCCATGGCACAGTATGACCCACATGCAAGATTACTTGGCGAAACTCTTTAGGAATGACTAGCCTAGGTTTCTCTATGTCTGCCAAATACAAAAGGTTATCTTTTATGATGAAGGGATCCCCAATTAGATTTTTCAGCCGCCCTGCATTTGCATCTTCCTCCCCATCTACTTTGCATGCTTTTGAAAATAGAGGTTTAAGAGATGGGTCATTCTCCTGACTCTCTCGGAAGTTATCTGGGATTTGCCATTGAGGCTCTATCAGGGGAGTTACAGGAAGAGTAAGCTCAGGGCATTTAGCCTTATCGTGATTTCTGTTTTTCTCTTGACGGCGCTGTCGCCTTGTTTTCTTAAGCTTATCACCCCCTTCACACAAACTATCATCTGCATCTGGTAAAGGTTCTAACCCCTTAGTCATAGAGCGCGTAGCTACATAGGAGTACGCTAGTGAGTTTTGCTGTACCAAGTGGTCCAAGATTGGCAAATCATCTCCAAGGATCACGTCATAAGCTAGGTGCTCTAGCACACCAACAGTTAGCATAAAGGATTGCCCTTCCACCTCAATGATAACATCTGCAGTTGGGTAATCTTTTTTACAACCATGAACACATGTGATATTTATCCTGCCATCAAAATCAGCTATTGCATTGCTAAGTAAGCTGGACTTCACCAAGGTTTGTGAACTACCAGTGTCAGCTAGGGCTTTCACTGTTTGACCATTTACAGTGACATCTACTACATGTCTATGTGGAACAATTCCACTATCAGTAACATTAGCATGGTCCACACTTTCTGCACGAGGTACTGAACACATCTCAACCGACTTAGACTTTCTTAATGGACACAATGAAGCCTTGTGACCAGGTTGCTGACAGTTGTAACATATAAAGTTCGTTTTTAAGTTTGGATATGCAGGTTTCTTACCAACCCCAGTGTCCACCCTCTCAACAGTTGGCCAAGTGTGAGGTTTGCTCTCCCCAAACCTTGGCTTCCCAACAGTCACTCTTTTATTTGAAGGTTCCCTGTGGGCCGCTGCATACCGTTCTGCCAGATCTGCCGCTTCCTCCCCAGTCTGGGGATTGTGCTCCTTGACCCAGGTGCGGATGTCTGGTTGAAGCACACGGAGGTACTGCTCCAAAACGATAGTCTCTCCAATCTCCTCCTTAGTACGGCTGTTCGGTCTCATCCATCTTTTGTAAAGCCCCTTAATACGGTTGTAGGTTTCTCTTACAGTCTCTCCCACTGGCAAAAGGGTGCTCCGGAACCGCTGTCTGTAAGTCTCTTCAGTAACATTAAACTTCATTAACACTGCTGCTTTAACTGCTTCATATGACTCTGACTGTTCCTCATCCATTCCAGCATAGGCCTCAAGAGCTCTTCCTGTCAACAAGGTTACTACTCTGGCGGCCCATTCAAATGGCTGCCACCCCCAAGTTCTGGCCATCCGTTCAAACCGAACAAAAAAACTTTCTGGGTCTTCACCTTCTTTGAAGTCAGGTACTCTTGGCTCACTTACATAGGGCCTTGCTGTCCGGATTGGTGGATCAATATTCTGCAGAGGCTGGACAGGCCAATCGGATAAGGAAGCAGGCCTGCTAGTTTGAAGTGGCTTGAATTTTCCATGTGGCTCACCTTTTAGCAGGTGTGTCGAGGCTTCAGCTTGTAGCCTTGGATTATCAGCACGCATTGCATAGGGATGCTGTTGAACAGGGTCATAGTATACTTCTGAGTCCTGCCTTGACTTTGAAACCATGTCACTTCTTAATTGTTTCATCTGTTCAAAAAGTATTGCCTCAGTCTGCTTAGACCTGTGCACAAACTCTCTAATTTCTTCCATGAAGCTTACTGTAGCGAGTTCCTCACCCCCAGTATGGGCTGTAAACACTTTGGGCCGAACCACCAGCTCTTCTTCATCTTCTTCACTTTCAGCTGCCACAGCTCCCTCACGTGGAGACCCTTCTTCCGTTGTCCCTCGTCTTTTTTCTTCCTCCATGTCTGGCAAGGATGTGGCCCTTGCCTGACGACCTCTTCCACGTCCACCTTTCATTTAGTCACTGTCCTCTAAGACTCCTCACAGGCGTTTAAATATCCCACCACTGCCACCAATTGTTACGATGTGAGGTGCAGGTGAAAGAACGATACGTGGAGAGAGGGTTTTCTTGCAAAAATAAACAGGCGTTTTATTCTTAGCCTTCCACATTATTCCACAGAAACACAAACTGCATGCCTGGTGCTGCATTCACCAGCAAGGAACAAAAACGAATCCCCTTCCCCTCTCTTCCCAACCACATTTATAGGAGACGGCCCGCCTTCCCACTCCAACCTGGCCAATCAGGTCATGGTTCTAAAAGCAGAGTGAAGGCTTAAATACAAAATTAAACACTGTTGTCTACCTTTAATACAACCCTAAAGGCTTAAGTAAATTCATTATTGCATCGCTATAAATATGATATCTTAAACAACAACAAGGTCTGCTTAAAACGGATAGTTTTTAACTTAATTGACACTCATAAAATCACACATTTCCCTGACCAATCGCGTCCAAGACTCCGCCTACTCATGTGGCACATATAAGGAGTACTTTGGAGGCGTGCTCCCTCTTTGAGCACTGGGACAAGATGGCCTCCAGGTCTGAACAAAGGAAATGGTGATTACTTGGTGCTTGTGTGTTTTACAGACTGACAAACAAATTTAGATGCATTTTATTAGTTTGTCTAGGTTTTGCCTTCACTTACTGTACGGAGGCTCAGTCACTGGTACTTTTTCATTTACAAAGCCATGTTGGATAAACTACCATCTTATATCTGCTCCCTGATCTCTCTGCGTATTGAAAGTACTTATTGCCAGAGAGTGCACACTTTGTGTTGCGCCTAGGTTTCCCTAGGCCTGGACGTAACAATAGTCACATTTTGGAGTTTTTTTTTGTGGCAGGCTTCCAGCAATTATGAATCTACTTGAAAATACTTCCTTTCGTCCATTTGTCCACTTCAACAAGACCCAGACGTAAAAAAATACATATTTTTTAAGTCTGGATGGATGTAGTTTTTTTGGCTCATTTGGTCGCGTTCGATCTGAAAGCTTCTCCAGCGACGCCTCTCAGACGCAGAGCAGCAAAAAACTGGTTATGCGCCATTGGATCAATAAGCTGATCACATGTCTGGATGATTTGGACCCAGAAAGCGAGCTGTGTGAGAAAATGGAGAGTCTGTTTAACGCCTCGGTCATCTGTGGAAGAGAGAGGTAGGAAAACTGTTTCAGGCGGTGAACAAAAAGGCCTGTAGTGGAAAGAGAATGTGCCTTTTCATACAGAAATATTGTTCCTCTACCTCCTGTAATTCATCTGTTCACAGCCAACAAAACACTCTTCATTCTTGGTTATTTGACCTTTTACTTTCCGAGCTGCTCAGGAAATTAAACCGTTTGCTTGATGCTTGTTTACCTTCAGATATGACTGATGTTATTATGTGTTGCTGGCAGACGCACAGTGCGTACTGTCAGATCCTCTACACTCGGATCATGTGCTTATCTTTTGTTTCCACTGAATTAAGTTCTAAGAGAAGGACAGTTCTGCTTTTATTTAGTGAAGTGGTGCATCTGGTGGTTTTTCTGGCGAAATGTAAACGTGTATATTTATAAAGTTGTGCAGGAATGAGTCCTAAAACCTAGAAGTGAGTCATAATTTCAGCACTTCCTGTTTGTGAAGTCATGTGATCATGTTGTAGTTCCTTCGTAGCCCAACATTAGCCACCTTTAGCTTAGCGGTGGTGACCTAAAGTCATGTGACCGTGTTGTAGTTCCTTTATAGCCCAACATTAGCCTCCTTTAGCTTAGCGGTGGTGACGTGAAGTCATGTGACCGTGTTGTAGTTCCTTTATAGCCCAACATTAGCCTCCTTTAGCTTAGCGGTGGTGACCTAAAATCATGTGATCGTGTGGTAGTTCCTTTATAGCCCAACATTAGCCTCCTTTAGCTTAGCGGTGGCGACGTGAAGTCATGTGACCGTGCTGTAGTTCCTTTATAGCCCAACATTAGCCACCTTTAGCTTAGCGGTGGTGAAGTGAAGTCATGTGACCGTGCTGTAGTTCCTTTATAGCCCCAGACACAGACACAGACACACACACACACACACACACACACACACACACACACACACACACACACACACACACATACACATACACACACACACACACACACACACACACCATCTGTACAGACATAATGCTAATTATGTCTGTACTTTAAAGAGTCCTCTCCTGTTGATGTACAGATGTATATCAGTGTGTAATGTCTCTACTTGAAAGGGTCCTCTCCTGCTGATGTTCAGGTGTATATCAGTATGTAGTATCTCTATTTTAAAGAGTCCTCTCCTGCTGATGTTCAGGTGTATAGCAGTATGTAGTGTCTCTACAGATGTAGCGCTTCGTTTCAGATGCCTACCCGTGCGGGTCCGTGATCGGCACGTGGTGGGCCCGTGCTCAAAAGGAAAACCCCCCCGCAGGACTTGAAACGCCCCCTTGATAAATA
This sequence comes from Pseudochaenichthys georgianus, assembly GCF_902827115.2. NCBI lineage: Eukaryota > Metazoa > Chordata > Actinopteri > Perciformes > Channichthyidae > Pseudochaenichthys > Pseudochaenichthys georgianus. The sequence goes on along the minus strand of NW_027263045.1, from coordinate 115,949 downwards.
CATTTAATTATAATGAAACCAGCTGCAATGGATCATGGATCCACCAGGGGGAGCCGTGAAAAGCTGCCACACTGAAACTCATGTGAAATAAACAGCTGATCTACAGGTATCTGATATAGCGGATATTTGTTAAGATCCATATATGTCACGGATAGGATCATATTCTGTGCTAAGTAAGAGACATGTAATCATTTACAAAACATCACCATGTTTTTATTTAACAAAATAATGTTTAATTCACGTTGGCGTAAGTACAAAACCATCGCTATGTTTTTAGATCAGGAAATGCATCCAGGGTCAAACAAACGATGTTCGATCGTCATCCTCGCATTCATTTAATGTATCATATGTTTGCGAGTTGAAATTAATTAATTCCATCCGACCGGAGGAAAATGCAGCGGCTCTCACTACCGATCACCCTAATCCCACGGGCAAACAATAATATGTACAGTGTTCATAGTTTACTGTATTATTAGTGTCCAATATTACTGCTATAATAATCACACATTGAGTTGTTGAAATCAGACCGTCGTTTTTTTTAAACACTCTGAATGAAACGGCAGCTCTCAGGTGATCAGCTGTGTGTTTACACAATAAAATATGCATAGTAATTTAATACCTTCCAACACACATTGTAAGAACAGTTCTGTTTCAAATGAGTGTTGAGAGCTGTATCCACAAATCTACTAATTTTGCCCTCAGTGCACCAGATTGATGCATGTAACTTCAATTTAAATAAAAACATCTTCTGTTGTAACAACAATAACATTATAAATAGTAACATAGCATGGTATTGCATATTTACTGTAGCTTTGAGTGTTACTGGCCTGAGATTTTTTTATTACATGAATGAAGGTGACTGAGGCTTTTTAATATAGACTTTTCAGTGTCCCACATTTTGCACAGAACTGTCCCACATTAGGAAAACAGATTGTCTGAGACAACTTGGCACTAAGAGTACTAATATGTCTACCATTTCTTTTATGAGTTTAATATCTGCATGTTCTCTTTTGGTTTGATTAGGACACATCCTGGGGATTTCAGAATGTTACTGGATTTTGATTTATTGTATCGGCTTCATGACGCAATATATTCCCGAAGTCTGAAATGCAAAAAAATTCCACATTAGGACAATTCACCCTACATTTAATCATTTTGTTTATTTTTAACGAAATAAATGTGCTTTAATCCATCATGAAATTAATGTAGGCTATTTACTTAGTACATATCTGACATAAACGATTAACACACTGTTCATACTGCTCACAGGCTGATATCTAGTGTATTCATACCCCTCACTGTTTATTCATCATTCAATTCATTGTATATTTTATTCTGTAGATTGTGAACATTACTTTTCACTTTACTGCTTGTTGCACCTGGTTAGAAGCTAAACTGCATTTCGTTGTCTCAGTAGGCCTACCTGTAATCTGTGCAATAACAATAAAGTTGAATCTAATCTTGAGCAGGAACTAATGTAGGCTATTTACTTAGTACATATCTGACATTAACGATAAACACGTTTGTGCATTCTTTATGAATGCAAACCGAGTCAACCAACCCCCCATGTGTCCTATGTATGTTGGGGACCCTTTGTTTAAAACTAATTGGCCATCGGAATGTGTGGAGTCACATTCCACAGCTCTCCCCCCTCCTGTGATCCCCCGCACAGAGAGAGAGAGAGAGAGAGAGAGAGAGAGGGAGATCGCTCTTCTGGAGTGAAGAGAGCGGAAATAATGATATTGCAAGTTAGAAACGTAAAATGCATTTTGACAGACACTTGGGGGAAATATGCTGCATTTTGAATGTCCGATAGTCCACCATTAACACCTTAGTCCGTCTCGTCTCATCAACGAAAACTAAATATACATGACATACTCTGTTTTAGTAGATTTCGCATGAGAGCAAAAGGAGAATATCCGTGTGTAAGAGTGAAAATGTATGTATGTAAAATGAGAATATATGTGTGTAAGAGTGAAAATATGCTGCATTTTGAATGTCCGATAGTCCACCATTTCCACCGGAAATATCAAACATTTAATAAAAGTGAAAAACAATGAACAAGACTTAACGTATTCATCATAATTCATTATATTTATTTTGTTTGGATGTAGGATTTTTGACTTTGTTTAGAGCAGTGATCTTCTACTATATGAACATGTTGGACCCAAAATCACAAAAAAAAACGTAAAAACAGATTTTGAAAATTATTTTATTTTTCATAACACAAACATACACAACGAAACCATTTAAAAGCTGGAAATATATACATGGGATGTGACTATGATAATGTGAAAGTTTGATTGAGGTAGCATGGGATTTCATTCTGATAAGGCAAAAGTGTTATTATAAATATAATACAAATATATATATATATATATACACATTATGTACAACAATCTGTTTTTTCTGTCTTTATCTGTGCCATGCTTCAAAGCGGTTTCTGTCAACTACGACACAGAGGGCAACATCACAGATTCCTCCTCCTCCATGTCAAAAAACAAGCTTAAAGCTTGACTCACGTTCAGAGTTCTCTTCATCATAGTTGAGTCTTCAAAACTCAAAATCTATCTAACTATATCTAAATTCTCAATGTTTGTCTGTCACTTTATTTCAATCGCAGTCTCCCGCAGCCTCTCTTCGTCTCCCGCCGCCTGTCTTCGTATATCTTGGTCTCTCTCCATTTCCCGCCGTCTCTCTTCGGTTCCCGCCGTCCCTCTTCGTCTCTTTTTGTCTCGTTTCGTATCACTCCATTTAACTGATTACCTCACCCCCTCCCTGGTACATACATCCTGTTGAGCAGAATCTACAGTTTCCAGTATTTTCCGTTTCGTAAAATGATAAAATACGGCGAAGATATTAAAATATGTGCTTCCATTATTCATACTTCTGAAATATATGTGTATTAACTTTATATCATCATATGTCCGTATTTATTGGGTATTTTTGCATGAAACAAAGACTGGCATATAGTTTCAAGCCAGTACTTTCGACAGAAATACACATATACATCCTGTTGAGCAGGATCTACAGTTTCCAGTATTTTCCGTTTCGTAAAATGATAAAATACGGCGAAGATATTAAAATATGTGCTTCCATTATTCATACTTCTGAAATATATCTGTATTAACTTTATATCACAGTATCTCCGTGTTTACTGGGTCTTTTTGCATGAAACAAAGACTGGGATATAGTTTCCAGCCAGTACTTTCGACAGAAACACACGGCAATGTTGTCCGGACTGTTGTTTTTATGCGGCACCGGCTTGAACAGGTCATGTGATCTGATCACGCCGGCGTGACGGTCGACTCCAAAGGGTTAATATTAAATACATATAAGTATTTTTACAACTTATATTTAGAAATACTCTGTTGTAATTATTGATGCATACATGTGTTCATCCATTCAATGTGGCATCTGCTATAATGGGGTTAATGTATGATATTACTTAATAATACAATACATTATAATATATGATATGATAATTACATTTTAGTTTTATTCATTTCTTATTTCATAGTTTCTCATTATTATTATTTTTATCGCTCATCTTATTTTTGATTTTATTAATCTGTGTGAATCTGTGCTGTCCTGTTTTTCACTCTCACCCTGTTGCTGTTTGAACTACTGAATTTCCCCACGGGATTAATAAAGGTCCATCTTATCTTATCTTAATGTATACGTTTATTTACTTCAATCTACTGTACAATATTACAAGAAATATACTGCATAAAGCAAAATATTGATGTTTCTACAACACCCATTGTGTATTTTGTGAATGAAGCGCCATCTCATGGTTAATCCTGTAATTGAACAAATGGGGAAATTGGGCAATGCCCTCTAGCAATTTGGCAACACCCCCAGCCACTGGCATCCGCTGGGCTTTTGACTGGGACACACCCATTTGAGTCTGATCTGGAGTGCTACATCTGTACTTTAAAGAGTCCTTCTATCTATCTAGTTAACAATACTCTTTCAGTGCAGCAGGGGTCAGACTCTCTCTCTAATACTGATACTCAGTGTATGAGTCAAACGCAGTATAAGTACCTGCTCGATAGAGAGTGAGTATAACTGAGAGCAGTTTGTAGTAAAACCTGTTGAGTTACTTCAGCAGTGTTTTAATAACACAGGAACACCCTCCATTAATCATGAGCAGGTTGAACCCAAGTTGACGGTTTCTCCCTGTTCCGGTTTAACACACACACACACACACACACACACACACACACACACACACACACACACACACACACACACACACACACCCTCAGAGAAGACAAAGAGAGGAACACTTAGTCCTCGTGCAGAGCTGAAAACTGTGTCAGAGTTTTATCAAAATCATGTGTAATATAATGAAATAATAAAAAATGCAATTTGCCAGGTGTTTAGTTTATTTATTTACATTTCTGTCTGCGGACATTTCAATAACATCACATCCATGCCAGATGTAGTCAAGAAGATGTACATGTGTGTATCTAAACTTTATATCCTTTATTGTAATATTTCCTTTAGTTTTTCATCGTTTTTAATTCAATGACCACATTTTACAAACATATATGAACTCCTTCTCTTTCAAACTCTCCCATTAAAGACCGGCCTGTTCTGTTGCTGCTTTGAGTTTATTTCCTTGTACTTTTGGGTCTTTTTTCCGCAGAGGTGTAAAGTAACTAAGTACATATACTCAAGTACGCTACTTAGGTAACATTTTGAGATACTTGTACTTTACTTTTGTATTTCCCTTTTATGCAGAATTTATCGGATATTGTACTTGAGTAAAAGTAGAAGTACTCAGATGTTGTACTTGAGTAAAAGTAGAAGTACTCAGATGTTGTACTTGAGTAAAGTAGAAGTACTCAGATGTTGTACTTGAGTAAAAGTAGAAGTACTCAGATCTGGTACTTGAGTAAAAGTAGAAGTACTCATGTCTTGTACTTAGTAAAAGTAGAAGTACTCAGATCTTGTACTTGAGTAAAAGTAGAAGTACTCAAATCTTGTACTTGAGTAAAAGTAAAAGTACTCATATCTTGTTCTTGAGTAAAAGTAGAAGTACTCAGATCTTGTACTTGAGTAAAAGTAGAAGTACTCAGGTCTTGTACTTAGTAAAAGTAGAAGTACTCAGATCTTGTACTTGAGTAAAAGTAGAAGTACCAGAGTGTAGGAATACTCTGTTACAGTAAAAGTCCTGCATTCAAAATGTTCCTCAAGTGAAAGTAGAAAAGTATTCTCCTCAAAATATAGTGAAAGACAGTAAAAGTAGTCGTTGTGCAGATTGGTCCATTTCAGAATAATATATATGATATGTTTTATAATGATTTATCATCAAAGTGTTCTCAAAGGTGGTGGAGGTGCAGCTAGTCTGAAGTACTTTGTAGACTGCAGGGTAGCTGGTGGATTTACTCCAGGTGGAACTAAAGTCTGATTCAACACTTGGTTATATTTCACATCATTCATCCAGATCTGTAAAGTAACTAAAGATACTAAATACATGTAGTGGAGGAAAAGTACACCATTTACCTCCGAATTGTGGTGGGGTAGAAGTAAAAAGTAGCATACAAAGTTAAAATACCCAACTTAAGTACAGTACTTGAGTAAATGTACTTAGTTACTTCTCACCACTGGATAGTCAAGTAGTATAGAATGTGTATGATGAAACACGTGAAGTCAACATTCCAGTATCAGGGTCTAGCGGCTTCACTTGAATGCATCACGAGGTTACCTGAACCTGAAGGTGTCTCCTCCTCCTCTCCAAACAGCACCCCTTCACTCGCAGGCGGATTCATCCAGGAAGAAACCCCGGAGGAACCACCGACTTCTGTCCGATTTACAGAGCATTTTTGGGGGTTTACACACCGTCGCTTCCGCTGGTTTTGTCGCAGCTAAAGTCAACATGCTGATCAAAGAGTTGTGAGTATCTTAGCTTTGTATTAAAGTGCACTTTTTTATATGTATGTGTGGAGAGAAACTGTCTCTGTGGCTTAACTTTAATTATTTAACATTACAGAGAAAAGCAGGCCTGGTTAATGCTGTAGTTTGTTAAAATACATACTCCATACATCTCGATATTTTGTATCTATGTTGGTCTTTCTGTGGTTCTGCAGCTTATACTGGTTCAAGTATTTTTGACTCAAGGCGTTCAGAAATCCTGGGAATTTAACGTGTATTGGTTGTTAGGCAAAAAGTACATACATGCTCAATCATTAACTGTAGATTTTAAAGTTATTTAAGTATATCATGTATATACATATATATGTTTTATGTCGCTTTGTCGCTGAAGTGTCTCTTTGCAAACTGTGTTGTGTCCTTATAGACAATCTGTGTCTCTTTTAAAGAAATGTTGGGTCCCTTTTGTAATGGTTTAGAGCGTGTTTGTCATTGCCATCATAGTTGCTTCTGTCTGTTTTTAATATTTTGTGTCGTCCTTCTGGTCATTACGGGTCTCTCCGAAGCAATGTTGTTCGTCTTCCAAGTCATTGTGTGTCTCTTTGCCGCTGCTTTCGGTGTCTTTGTAGTCCTTCTGTGTCACTTTAAGGTGTTTTGAAGTTATTTGAATATCTTTGTAGTAGTTCCATGTGTATTTTTTGCCAATTTCTGTCTCTTTGATTTACTTCGGTGTCTCTTGTAAGCCTTTTGTGTCCCCCTACCGTTAATTGTGTGTCTTTTCTAGTCTTGTGTCTCTTTTTTAAAGGTCTCTTTTAAAGGTGCTTTTTGACGCTCTTCCTGGTTAGCTTCTGTCTCTTTGTGTGATATGTTGTGCTGAGGGTCAAACATGCACGTGCACGGCTTCCTCCAGAGGTCCCGGGTTTATTTGTTCTTGATTGCAGTTTGTCAATTTCCTCTTCCTCTTCTCGAGGTTCCTATAATAACAGGACACGAGAACAAACCAATCAAAATCCACCGTTTTAAAAGCAGTGCTGTGAATAAAATGCTGACTTCATGTTGAAGCTGTGCATAATGTGAAAACGCTGGATCATATTTATGCAATATGTTATGCTTTTATGGCTACACCAACAAGTACGGAGATGCATTAGTAGTTTAGAATGTCCTTTCTGAACTGCCATGTTTAAGTTCGGTCGCTTATTCGTGTTCTTCCTGCATTTTCTCACTTCAATATTGTGTTTTTTCATATTTAGTCAAGAAGTCAGATTTGTTGTGTGTGTTGACGCATATAAGTGCTGTTGTAATAAGAACATATATGTATCTATGGAGCTCCTACAGATATGACTGTGGTATATTTTCACTCAAATCAAGGCAATACATTACCCCGATAAATATTCCCAAAAACATATAGAAGCTTTTAATTTCCTCACGTTTGGGATGTTGAACATGTCGATCATTGATAACACATCCTCCTGTAGCTCAACACTATAATTGTCATTAATGAATTGTTTGTTTGTTGTTATTTATGCGCACTGACATCTTGTTTCTTTCTGTCTCTTTCAGCCGAATTGTCCTGCCTGTTTCCGTGGAGGAGGTAAGGACTCTTTCACTTTTATTTGAGCACAGGCGCCACATTCATTGACATTAATCTATTGTTATTTGTTATCTAAGTACTAGGTTTAATGACACGGCTTGTACCAATGTACTGTCTTTGACCTGTTGGCTGTCGGGTCCACAACTCGGCTTTAAATATCAAAAGAGATCATTCATTTTAAATGCTCACAGATGCATTGCATTAGCATCAATTTAGCATACTGTAAATTCAACTTTTAACGTGATCTTATGGATTACTTTGTGTATAGAAAGTGTTGTTTTTTCAAGCATTTGACACACTTAAAGGTGGGGTAGGTAATTAACTTCAGAAACACTTGTTATATTCCATGGAATGCTCTGAACATCCCGATGGCAATGAATATCTGAAGTGATTTGACAATAAATCCATAAAAAATATCTCATCTGTGGAAGCCGTGGCGCTGTAAAAAGCTCGACCAATCATCTGAGCCGGCTAAAGTAACTGGATGGCCTACCTGCCTGTCAGCCTGCCATCGGGGCACACACTGATCTTGTGCCCTCATTGGTCATGTGCGCGTTCGTGTGTGTTGGAGGAGGGGCTCTGTGAGGAAGTTTGAAGGAAGGGGCAGAATTTCTTCGGCTGCGAGGCTTGATTCCTGTTAGTCGAGAAACTGAGCGTCACGATTATAACCGCCCGAGCTGGAGAGAATCTGGATCACATGGGATAGGGCTCAGTGTGTGTGAAGGGTTCATGCATGGCCTCTCAAATCAGAAACGTGTATATAATAGTCGTATACATGGTAGCAGTTGTAATGCTCACTGGTCCCATTATTTAATACTTACCTGACATTTCTTCAGCTATTTTGATTTCTTTATCATACATAAGTTATAAGAATACAGCATATGTTGTTAGTAATACTGATTTAACTCAACCATGTCCCTTTTTTTCTTTCTCAAATGACACCTTTGTGAGTTGGTTGCCTCTTGTAAGCTATGCACGCACTTTAGAGAGGATTTAATGGTCATTTTCAAATGTAGTAAGTTAGTCAAAATCACAGCAGCTCAGACTGAGATGATGTCCAGGTTTCCACTTCATGTAAACACTGAAATCCTCTCTTAGGTAGATCTGCACTTTGTCTCATGTTCACCTATTTTAAAGTAGCTCAAAAAGGGGTATATGTTTCTCTAAGTTGCTGAAATTGACATAAAAACTAAAGTAATACATTTTCAGTCCGTAGCATTGGTTAATCTAAAAAACAACACTTTATCCTAAACTTCCCATGATGCATCTCAATACCATTTGATAAGCTCACATCCTTTACAATCCAGCAGCTTAACCCAGTGATACTTTCTTATAATAAAACTATTAAACATCTACAGCCACACCCTGTTTCTGTCAGGTTACACACACACACACACACACACGCGCGCACACACACACACACACACACACACACACACACACACACACACACACACACACACACACACACACACACACACACACACACACACACACACACACACACACACACACACACACACACACACACACACACAACACACACACACACACACACACACACACACACACACACACACACACACACACACACACACACACACACACACACACACACACACACACACACACACACACACACACACACACACACACACACACACACACACACACACACACCCTCATGTGTTTTGACTGGCATTGATGACCACCTCCCGTCACGTCAAGCAGGTATTTTTCGTTTGCAGCCGAAATGTCGTGTTTCTGTCTCTGAGTTTCTGCGTTACGTCTGCGAACAATGAGAGACACTCTGGTTTTTCCCGATAAGTCACATTCCTGAGTTTGTAGTCATCTACAGACTCTGGAATAAGGTGTATCCTGAGAAGAGGGCTTGGCATTGTACCGAATGTATTATTTTTTTACATTTAAAACTTATGGTAACACTTATTCACCATCAACTAGTTGTTAATTAACATATTAGAGACAAACTACTAGCTTATTGGTTATGAACAAGACTTCACTTTAAAAAAGAGAATTCGGAGTTAGAAATACAACATTTTGAGTTATTTTGACACAATTAACACTTATAGTTTCATGTCTTGTTCCATAAGAATAGATCATATGTGTTAGGTGTTATTTCTTGTGATTTGGGGCTATAATACATTTTTATTTGATTCTGTCTCTGAACTGGAATGGTTTTATTGAATGTATTGCTGATTGAATTCCTGATTGTATGAATGTTAACCCTCCTCTCTCCCTTTGTGTCCCTGCAGTACCAGGTGGGTCAGCTGTACGCCGTGGCAGAGGCCAGTAAGAATGAGAGTGGAGGGGGAGAAGGAGTCGAGGTTATAGTGAACGGGCCGTATGAGAAGGATGGGGAGAAGGGACAGTTCACCCACAAGATCTACCACCTGACCAGGTACGCTGCTCACCTCATAGTCTGTGTTGGATATGGCGTGTGTGTTACATGCATGGATGTATAATAAGAACTGGATACAGCATGGGAGGCGGGGCCTCATCCATTCCTATGAGATTTGCTCATTGGTGCAACTTTTGAGAGAGCGAAACGTCACAGATTACCCGGCATGCCTGAGAAGTACCCGTATGTCCGCTCATAGCGCATGCGCAACTTTAACCAACATGCTCGTTCACATCAATCACGTCAATTTGCGTACACGTAACAGCACCGCACGTTCATGACAGCATGGTAATGGTTTGTTATTATGATGGCTTTGATATTAACGAGGCGGCAGTTAGCAGCTAGCGGCTAGCTAATAATGATGCTAATGTGCACATCAATCGTTATGTACTTATATTACGCTGTAACAGGATCTAGTGATATCCGACAGAGCTTCATTTAGCATGAAATAATTATTGCACTGTATATATATATATATATATATATATATAGTGCAATAAGCTTCTTAGTGCAATAATAAGCTACAGGGACGTTAATCTAACGTCGTTAATATTAAGTTCAAAGTTTATTTAATACAACAATTACGGTACACGATTGAATCATACAGCCCATTTAGTATAATATTTTACAAATGATGAATTACAGCAAACGTGCAATTGTCACAAACGAGCTGAGGACCAAAATTCAGAACACGGGAAACCAGAGATAGTCAGCTTTATTGAAGGCAATAGGCTGGTAGGAGACAAAACGGCAGATAGTAGGCAAAGGGCTGGTCGGGGACAGGCGAGGGTTCCAGGAGACTCAGTCGAACTGCTGCAGGGTTAATGACCTTGACAATCTCGAAGGGTCCAATAAACCTGGGTGCTAACTTCTTAGACTCCACCCGAAGGGGAATGTTCTGAGTGGAAAGCCACACCCTCTGGCCTACCTGGTACACAGGTGCCTTGGTGCGTCGGCGGTTCGCTGATGTGGCGTACCAGTTAGCAGACTGAAGCAGAGTTGTTCGAGCCTGCCTCCAAGTCCTCTGACAACGTCTGATGAAAGCCTGGACAGACGGACAGGTAACCTCCTTCTCCAATGCAGAGAACAATGGGGGTTGAAAACCATATGCACACTGAAAAGGGGAAAGACCAGTAGCGGAACTGATGAGGGTGTTGTGGGCAAACTCCACCCACAGGAGTTGTTTTGACCAGGTTGTGGGATGATCAGAAGCCATGCAGCGGAGAGTGGTCTCCATCTCCTGATTCTTCCGTTCGGTCTGGCCATTGGCCTGTGGGTGGAAACCGGAGGTGAGACTGACCGTCGCCCCGATCAGTTCACAAAACTCCCTCCAAAACACAGAGGTGAACTGGGGCCCCCGGTCAGAAACCACATCAGTCGCCAGTCCGTGAATGCGAAAAACGTGGATAAGAATCAGTTCTGCCGTCTCCTTAGCTGACGGGATCTTAGGCAGGGGTACGAAATGAGCCATCTTACTAAACCGATCTACCACCGTCAAGATGGCAGTATGTCCGTGGGACGGTGGTAGACCAGTCATAAAGTCCAATGAAATATGTGACCAAGGGCGACGTGGGACCGGTAATGGATGAAGGAGGCCAGCTGGCGCTTGGTGAGATGGTTTGTGCCGATTGCACACAGGACAGGCGTTCACAAACTCCCGGGTGTCAGCCTCCCGCGTGGCCCACCAGAACCGTTGTAGAACCTTCCCTTTGGTACGTTGAATTCCAGGGTGGCAGGAAAGTCTGGAGCTGTGAGCCCACTGAAGCACCTCAGCCCTCAAAACCTGAGGCACAAACAAACGGTTGAGAGGACAAGAACTAGGACCGGGTTGGTCCACCAAAGCGGTCTTAACCCTCTCCTCAATCTCCCAAGTGAGGACGCCGATCACCCGAGGAGCAAGAAGAATAGTGTCCGGAATACCCCAGGTGTTTCCCCCCCCTCCCGAACTGCCGGGACAAAGCGTCGGCCTTAACGTTGCGGGAGCCCGGGTGGTAGGAGAGGAAAAAATTAAACCGGGTAAAAAATAATGACCACCTGGCTTGCCGGGAATTCAGTCTTTGGGCCGACCTGATGTATTCCAGGTTCTTATGGTCGGACCAAACCTGAAATGGTTGTTCTGTCCCCTCAAGCCAGTGTCGCCACTCCTCCAACGCCAACTTGACTGCTAGAAGCTCCCGATTCCCCACGTCATAGTTCCTCTCCGCCGGACTCAATCTCCTCGAAAAGAAAGCACAGGGATGGAGCTTCTGGTTCTCACCAGAACGTTGCGACAGGATGGCCCCCACCCCTACGTCAGAAGCATCCACCTCCACCACCAACTGACCAGCGGGATCTGGTACCTGCAGGATAGGAGCCAATGTAAACCGGCCCTTGAGGTCCTGAAAAGCCTCCTCGGCTGCAGGGGACCATCGGAACGTCACCTTGGACGAGGTCAGGGCGGTGAGCGGGGCGGCCACGGTGCTGTAGCCACGGATGAACCGTCTGTAAAAGTTGGCGAATCCCAGGAAACGCTGCAGCTCCTTCCGGGAATCAGGGACCCGCCACGAGGTAACCGCTGAAACCTTAGAAGGATCCATCTCCACACTTCCTTGACTCACGATGTAGCCAAGAAAGGCGACCGAAGAAGTGTGAAACTCGCAATTCTCCGTCTTGACGAACAGCGAGTTCTCCAGAAGTCTCTGGAGGACTGTCTGGACATGATGGACGTGTTCCTTGAGATTCTTTGACAAGATTAAAATGTCATCCAGATAAACAAAAACATAACGATCCAACATGTCCCAGAGTACGTCGTTCACCAATGCTTGGAAAACTGCAGGGGCTTTGGTAAGTCCAAATGGCATCACCAGGTACTCGTAATGTCCCGAAGAGGTGTTGAAGGCGGTCTTCCATTCGTCCCCCTCACGGATTCGTACCAGGTGATAAGCGTTTCGTAGATCCAGCTTAGTGAAGATTGTAGCCCCCTGTAGTAACTTGAATGCTGACGAGATGAGTGGCAAGGGATAACGATTCTTCACCGTGACGTCGTTCAGGCCCCGATAGTCAATGCAGGGTCTCAGGGTCTTGTTCTTCTTCGCCACAAAAAAAACCCCTGCTCCTGCGGGTGATGTGGAAGGACGAATAATTCCTGCAGCCAGAGAGTCATTGATGTACGTCTCCATGGACTTCCTCTCTGGTGCCGAAAGCGAGTACAACCGGGCCTTGGGTGGGACTGCTCCTAGATGTAGCTCAATGGCGCAGTCATAGGGCCGATGAGGTGGGAGAGATGTCGCCTTAGCCTTGCTAAAAACCTCCTTAAAGTCCAAATATTCTGCCGGAACCCCTGTGACATCCGGAACCAGGTTCATATCCACAGATAGTTGAGGTGCGGAATCCTGCTTGAGGCAAACCTGATGACAGGAGGAACTCCAACCTAGGATAGACCCAGTTGCCCAGTCAATGTTTGGGTTGTGGCGGCGGAGCCATGGATAACCCAAAATCAGAGGGATTTGGGGGGACCGTAGCACATGAAACTGGATTGTCTCATGGTGGTTCCCCGACATGAGCATATGTACCGGCGTCGTCTGGTGTGTCACCGTTCCCAGTAGGTGACCATCCAAAGCATTAGCCGGTACCGGCTGGAGCAACCAAACCTGTTGGATGCCCAGCTGTAGTGCGAGCTCCTCGTCAATGATGCTAACATCTGATCCGGAGTTGATAAAAACAGCCAGAGCCTGAGATTTGCCTGTCAGGAGGAGTTGAGCATGGCACAAGGGTCTTAGATTGGGGATCAGCTCAGAGGTTTGGCCCACCAGTATACTCCCCATTACTGATGAGCTCTGCCTTTTACCGGACAACGGGAAACCATATGTCCAGCCTGACCACAGTAAAGGCAAAGATTACCTCTTCGACGTAACTCCCTCTCCTCAGAGGTAAGACTGGTACGACCCACTTGCATGGGCTCAACCTCCCCGTACCGTGAGTCAGAGTAGGAATGGGAATTCTCCGCCGAAACCAGAAGTCGAAATCTCCCAGAAACCGGAAGCTGTTGCTCTCCTCTCCGGGTCTGGATTCGTCTGTCAATCCGAGAGGTGAGCTCAATCAACTCATCGAAGGAAGCAGGGAGATCATAGGAAACCAGCTCATCTCTCATATAATCCGCTAATCCTCTCAGATATGCGTCACACTGCCCCGGCTCGTTCCAGCTGCTGCGGCGGCTGCTGGTGCGGAAGTCAATAGCGTAATCCACCACCGTGCCGGAACCCTGGCTCAAACTCAGCAGACCCCCGGCAGCATCGGGACCCAGACGAACGGAACCGAACACCTTCCGCATCTCCGTGGAAAATGCAACAAAAGAGGCGCAGGCTGACGTCTGCTGCTCCCACTCTGCAGTTCCCCATAAACGGGCTCTCCCCGTCAGATGATTAACGGTGAAAGCTACACAAGCCGCCTCGGAGGCGAAGGTGTGTGGCTGCAGTGAAAACAATATGGAACAGTTTGTGAGAAAAGGACTGCATCCCTCCGGCTCACCAGCGTAGCGTTCCGGCGTTCCCACACGAGGCTCCGGGGCGTATCCCGTCGGGCCAGGGGCTGGAGCGAGCATCGGAGCTGCGGGCGGAGGGACGGTAGCAGCCATGGTAGCAGCTAGCTGTTGTACCGTGGCGGCCATCTGTTGCATCTGGGAGGTAAGGTAAACCAGCGTTTGTCCCTGGATTGAGGTTGCCTGGTGGGTCTCGGTAGCTAAGGTAGCTATCGTGACCTCCTGTCTTTGGATGGCATCCTCAACCCTTTCAAAGCGGTCTCTAGGAGACCCGGTGTTTGCTTGGTCCATTTCTGGCCAGATCGTTCTGTCACAAACGAGCTGAGGACCAAAATGCAGAACACGGGAAACCAGGGATAGTCGGTAACCAGCTTTATTGATGGCAATAGGCTGGTAGGAGACAAAACGGCAGATAGTAGGCAAAGGGCTGGTCGGGGACAGGCGAGGGTTCCAGGAGAAAGCAGGACGGGAGTCGCAGGTACAGAACGGGTCAGGGAGCAGGCGAGGCAGGCTGGTCAGGGACAGGCAGGGTCGAAACCGGGAGAGCAATCTGAAGGGTAATGCGGGAAAGACTGGCATGCTGAAAAGTACGATCTGGCACTGAGGTGAAAGTGAAGTGGGCCTAAATACTAATGGAGCTGATGGGTGTAACAGAGTGAGAGAGAGACAGGGTGTGACTACCAGGTGACTAAGGAAAGTTAATGCAGAAAATAGGTGAGTGAGAAAGCAAACTGTGACAGCAATATATCCATTATTACAGCTCCGTGGGCTGGCAGTAAGGCGATATGGTCCGTTGTTATTGTGCATCCATGGGTAAAGATAAACGCATGTAGTGCTGAACACGTAACATGAACGTGCCGGGCAGCGCGGTCCCGTGGGTTAGATGCGCGTTCATAATGCAGAGGGAAATAACTCTCAGAATAACGTTATTAGCACATTTTACAACTTGAGGAACGAATGTTTTTAATAAGGGCTATACAAGTGTTCATACTGGGTTGTTTATATAGTTTAAAAAAAATTATCCAACGAGTTACAGACCACTCTTTCCCAATGTAAGACAATGGGAACAAGTGTTTCCGGGCCCAGCAACCTAAAGGAAGTGTAGTACCGCCGTTTGGCCACAACGAATATTCTCATCAGACTCCGGCGCACTTCCTGGGGGCTTGGGTACATGTTGTGATCATGGACCCCTCGTCTCTGTTGTGTGATTGTGATGTGCTTGTCACCGATCTGCAGTGCGCAAGTGCGAGATAGTCCGCCATATTGGACAACTCCGGATGGCAACCTAAGTAGGACAACATTGACACAGTGGCTTTTAGCAAAGCTCAAAAAGAAAACTCGAGAGAGATGAGTTATAATTACAACGTGACTTCACTATTATTTAACAACTCTTTTTATTGGGTTCTTTTATTTGGGGTTAAGTACATTGACAGAAGTGAGAAATGGATTTAACATCTGTTAGACAGCTATCATACTGAATACATATTTACTGTGAATGTGTGCAAAAATGTATGGCATATATCTGGCCAAAAGCCACTGTGTCAAGTGTCCTTCTTGGGTTGCCGTCCGGAGTTGTCCAATATGGCGGACCATCTCGCACATGCACACTGCAGATCGGGCAGAGCTGCAGATCGGGTAGTGACAGTGCTATATGTGACATGTATGTAGTAACGTGTGTTGTTTGGCTTGTATTGTTCTCTTTCATCCTTTTATCTCTATCTACTTGTCTTTCATTCTTTCTTTATAACTAATGCTGTTGATGTGTTGTGATTAAAGGTCACCTATCATGCTATTTTTAGGCAATAGCATAGGTCTCAGATATATACAAATATATATTGGTGTTTTGCTCCGAATACCAAACAGATCACCCATTCTAGCCATGCCTCATATCCCTCTATTTCACTTCCTGTTTTCTAAAGTGCTGATTTGGGGGATAAAGTTTTAAAAATAAAAAAATTGATAAAAAATAAAAAGGAGGGGTCTGAGCTCATACGGGACCCGGCAGCTACTGTCTAAACTAAATGCTGCCGTGATGAAACGCCATATCAATAATACACCGTTTACTTTTTTCTAAAATATTTTTTAAATCCTTCACATCATTAATAACATAAAAACGTATATTTTTTTAATAGTATAGTTAGTTAGTTAGTCAATTTATTGAACATGTCAGAAACAAAACAAATATATAACAATAATATATATATATTCTCCTTTCTTTTTTTTTTTTTCCTTTTCACTCAGATTAATAATTATAACAAAGTACCAAAAAAAAAAAAAATAAAAAAAACAATAATAATAATTTTCAGATAGTCTCTGTTCATGTTCAACAGGGGCAAGAAGAAGCTTAAAAAACGTTTCTGGTCCTCCCCCCTCTAACATATATTTTTCTTATAAAACATTAGGTCATCGTCATCAGCGACATGTTTGTCTTGTTAATCTTTTCTTTTTTTTTTTTACAAAACAATCAGAAAGAAATTACTTTTTACAATTACAAGAAATAACAACAAATGAGATTTTACAGGTCCTGTTCATAACCATTAATGATTAGACTCCTAAATAATACTTTCATTTTAGATAGACTTGTACAATATTTCAGTGCATCGTTACAGTTATTCCACAGACTAACACCTTTTGATGAGATGCAATGAAGTTTGGCATTTGTTCGTACGGGTGGTTTTTTGAAAATGCAGTTTCCTCTCAACGTGTGCATGCTTTCTCTCCGTGTGAAAAGTCCCTGGATATTATGAGGTAATTGTTGATTTGCGGCTTTGAACATAATTTGAATAGTTTTATAGTCAACCAGGTCTTGTAGTTTTAGTGTTTTTAGTTTGATGAACAATTTATTTGTTGGTTCTCTGTAGGTAGTTTTATGTATAACTCGTATGGCTCTTTTTTGCAGGATGAAGATAGGATGTGTATTTGTTTTATATGTGTTCCCCCAAACTTCCACACAATACATCATGTATGGAAGTATGAAGGAGCAGTACAGCATAAACAAAGAAGCTTGATTAATTTGGTATTTGGCTTTATTCAGAATTGCTATTGATTTGGATATTTTGGCTTTGATATAGCTTATATGTGGTTTCCAACTTAATTTATTGTCTATGATTACTCCAAGGAACTTTATTTCCGATACTCTTTCTAATTGGACGCCATTTATAGTGAGTTTCTTCTCTGTATTGGTCGATCGATTCCCAAATATAATGAGTTTGGTTTTGCTTGCATTCAATGTTAATTTATTTTGGTCAAACCAGATCTTCATCCTGCTCAGTTCCTTCTCCATTGTGACCAATAGCTGTTCTAAATCGTCCCCACAGCAGAGTAGACTTGTGTCGTCTGCAAAAAGAATGGTTTTAATAATTTTTGATACTTCACATATATTGTTAATATACAGAATAAATAGTAATGGCCCCAAGACTGAGCCCTGAGGCACCCCACATGTAACCTGCAGTAGTTGTGATGTATGGCTTTGTAGTTCAACGTACTGTTCCCTGTTGTGTAGGTAGCTGGATAGCCATGATAGTGCAACACCTCTAATGCCATATCTCTGTAGTTTTTTAATTAATAATTCATGGTCAACCGTGTCAAATGCTTTTTTAAGGTCCAGAAATATCCCTATTGCATATTCTTTCTTTTCTATTGCCTTAGTAATGTGTTCCATAAATTCTATAACTGCAAATGATGTAGTTCTGTTTTCTCTGAAACCATATTGTTGTTCATAGAGTATGTTATGTTTGGTGATGAAGTCATTTAGTCTTGTATAGTAGATTTTTTCCAGTATTTTAGAAAACTGTGAGAGCAATGAAATTGGTCTATAGTTTGACAGTAAATGTTTATCTCCAGATTTATGTATTGGTATGACTTTAGCAGTTTTCATTTTATTTGGAAATACACCGGTTTGTATTGACTGATTACAGATGTGAGTTAGTGGTTTGGCTATACATTCAATAATGTTGTTAACTGTATACATGTCAATATCATGACAGTCTGTAGACCTTTTACTCTTAAGTTTTTTAACTGTGTCAATAATTTCATTTTCATCAGTCCCTCTTAAGAATATAGTTTCCTTCACATATATATCTTTACTTTCAACACCATCACTACGTGCCTTTTCATTTCCTTTTTTAATAATGGTATTTAATACATTCCATGTATTTTAATGTTATTTTTGTTATCCTCCAATAATTTGTTGTAATGATCCATTTTGCTACATCGTATTATCTTTGTTAGTTTGTTTTTGTATGACTTGTATTTTTTTTCAGCCTCGACTGATCCATTCTTTAAGAAGTCTTTATATAATTCATTTTTCATTTTACATGCATTTAATATTCCCTTAGTGATCCATGGTTTTTCAGCATATTTTTGTTTCACTATTTTCTTTACACGAGGACAATGTTTTTCATACAGCCCTGATAGAATATGTAGAAATGATTCATAGGCTTCATTTGCATCTTGCACATACACTTTGTTCCAGTCTTGTTTAGATAATTCTTCTTTAAAAGAATGAACAGACTCTGGTGTTTTGTGTCTTGTAATTGTGACTTTTCTGGTGTCTTTTTTGATCCTAGTACAGTTCTGTATTGTTGCAAAGACTGGCAGGTGGTCACTTGTGTCATTGATTAATATTCCACTTATTACTTTCCTATCCATAACATTTGTGAATATGTTGTCAATGAGTGTAGCACTGTGTGATGTTATTCTGGTTGGTCGTGTGATTGTAGGATATAAACTGTTGCTATACATAGAATTAATAAATTCTGTAGTTGCATTGTGTTCTTGTGGGTTCAGCAAATCAATGTTAAAATCTCCACATACAAAGAGCATTTTCTTGCTGCTTGTGTAGTTATACAGTTCAGCTAGCTTTTTCTCAAATGTGTCAATACATGATCCTGGTTTTCTATACACGCAGCTTATCAGAAGGTTTTTAGATGTTTTCATTTCAATTTCTACTGTTATGCATTCCATAATGTTGTCTACAGCGAAAGACATATTACTGACAGATCTACTTTTGTAACTTTTGTTAATGTAAAGTGCAGTCCCCCCACCTTTAGAATGTGTCCTGTTAGTAAAAAACATGTTGTATCCCTCGATTTCAACCATGTCAGCTTTCTCCTCACTAAGCCAGGTCTCTGATATTGCTAGGGCTGTAACTTGTTTCTCCAGTTGCCTTAAACAGTGTTTGATCTTTGATACATTTGAAATGAGGCTTCTGCTATTAAAATGTAATATTGATATTGATCCATCCATTATTCCATTTCTTTTGAGTTGATCTTCTGTGTAGTATTCACATTGGTTATGGATGTTATTGTAGAAATTATTTTCAGGGTCAATATCCTTTTCAATGTCTTGTGATCTATGTTCCGTGTATTTGAAACATTTCAAGTCCAGTTTTTCATATTCAGCAGGTGAGTGATTTGTGTCCAAGCTCATGGGTGTTCTTAGTGTGTAGCTTTTCAGGTAGGCCTACCTTATGTTGATTTTGATGATTCATTCCTCAAACTGATCCAGCTCGGTGATTTCCCGGATAATGAGCACTTTCGCTATCTCTGCTGTTGATCCATTTAGTTTGATAAAAAATTTACAATTTGTCGACCATGTTGCTTGAATCTTGTTTTGTTTCCTAAGAATACGTGCTCTCCTTGCGATGTCCGCGTTCTTCTTCGTAAGGTGTTCGTTAATGTAAACATTGGTCCCTTTTAGTTTCCTTCCTTGTCTGAGGAGTGCATATTTCTTTTTCCTGTTGATGAACCGGATTATTATTGCTGGTGTGGCTGATGTGTTCTTGCTCCGCAGGGCATGACAGGCCTCAATATCTCCGCCGTCAACAGATATGCCCTTGCTATCCAAAAAGCAAAGCACCTGTTGCTCCAGCGACTCACGGTCCACCTCCGGAGCGTCGGCTCCCCCTCTCCCGGCGGTGGTGTCCTCTGAGGCCGCTGCCGCCCTGGCATAGCTTCGGTGTTTGGTCTTCAGGCCGCTGATAATCAGATCGTTCATCCTGGTGTATTGTTCGAGGTCGGCCACTCGATTCTCCAGAAAAGTGATCTTGTTGTCCTTTTCAATGTTTTGTAGTTTCAGAGATTGTATTTCTCCCATTAGCTCCATGATTTTATTTTGCTGCGCCACGACTGTTTTGATTTCGGCTGACAAGAAGTCGAGAGATTTCTTAATCTCCTCCACCTCGTCAGGGAGGTTTGCACTTTTCTTGGGTGCCATTTTGGGGCGAGAGGAGTGAAGACACGGGACACCTGTGCATGTTTCCCTCTTCCCTGATATGCAAATCAGACACATATTTGTAGTCAATAACATAGATTTTATATTGAAAGTGTGTGTGTGTGTGTGTGTGTGTGTGTGTGTGTGTGTGTGTGTGTGTGTGTGTGTGTGTGTGTGTGTGTGTGTGTGTGTGTGTGTGTGTGTGTATGTATGTGTGTGCGTGTGTGTGTGTGTAGTAAAGTGATAATGCCGGACATCATCAGGAAGCTCGCTCCCAAAGGCTCTCTGGAGGTTCACGAGGAGGCGTGGAACGCATATCCTTACTGTAAAACAGGTGAGTCTCACTCACACACACACTCACACACACACACACACACACACACACACACACACACACACACACACACACACACACACACACACACACACACACACACACACAATCTGTTTAAATACACACTCCAGCTGTTTACGGTGTGTGTGTTAATAACTCCTTCTCGTTCTGTCCTCTCTCTCCTCCGCTCTGCACCGTTCCCTCTGATGCAGTCCTAACTGTGAGTATATTATGTTATGACTATACTATAGGGAGAAGAGTTAGACATTTAGTTGAGTCGATTTTTATGCACGATAATGAGGATACTAAATACAAACACTAGGGGAAAACCCAACAACATCTTCGCCTATGAAAAAGGACCTTACTGCTCCTCAAAATGAATAAATAATATGTGTGAAATTACCAGAAGCATCCTACAATAAACTTCAAGAAGATATTGGTAATGTTTTACGTTGTCCTAAATGCCATTCATGGATCTCCATACTGTAGAGCTTACGTTGAATTAAAGCAATGAGTTATTGATTTGACAATAATTGGCTCATTTATTTTTAATCTTACCAGTTAAAACCAATTGAGAGAAAGTGTCAGTGGTAACCTGGCACCTAAGAAAATACAATATAAAATAGTTGTTTTTTTATCTTATTCAAATAGAGAGATAATTATTTGGCCTGGAAACAATATATATGAAATGCATCCGGGAGATTTTGACTGCAGTGCATGTGTTTGAAGAAAAAAATGAAGATTGACTCCAAAAATCCTGAATGGCGTGTGGTGCAGTGGGTAGTGCGTTGGTGTTCGGTTCAGGGTGTCACAGGTTCAAACCCCACTGCAGTCAGCATGTCTTTGGGTGCGTTTCACTTCTCTTATTTTTAATTTCCTCGCTCCTCGGGCTCGGTCTCACCGGAAGTTGATTTGTCTGCGCCATCTTGAGTAGCGTCCCAGTGGCCTTATTTGTGCCAGAGGAGCGATAATCCTCTGACACTTGCCCCGCCCCCTTACTGTTTATCGCTCACTGATTGGACGATGCATCGCATGCACTGATCTGGCTGCTGTCAGACGATCAGCTGTGCGGCGTCATCACAAACGGACGTGGCTTCACGTGACGCTCCGGAGGAAAGGACGTCCCATTGCTCTTAAAACTCATTTCCCTGCTTCTCGTGGTTTCCTTGCGTCTCTCCATGCTTCCTTGGTGGGAGGGACTAGACGCAGGGAGAGGACGCAATTGAGGGACGCAAGGAATCCATTTAACCGAAGCGAGACTCTTCACCCCAAAGTGCTCCTGTGGGGATTGCCCACAGTGTTGAGTATGTTAGTCGCTTTGGATAAAAGCGTCTAACAAGTGACGTGATGTAATGGATATGTCGAGGCCTGATTATGCATAATGGCTCAAATAATGTTTCCCATGTCTGTTTACAAACTGTAACTCTTCATAATGTTGTTGTTGTTGACTGATCCTATCCTCGGTCTCTCTGTTGTTTACAGAACGAATACATGAAAGAGGGGTTCGTTATCACCATCGAGACGTGGCACAAGCCTGATATGGGAGAGCAGGAAAATGTAAGTGGATGTTAATGATGTCCAAAGAAGCTGTATATTACTACTACTAATATTTGTTCATAAATATGTATCCTTGTAATTTTGTACGACGATTAGCTTTTCATTAGCAACCCGTCCCTTCCAATGGTCTTTTAGTCTTTACCTGCTTTTATATCGTTTTATTTATTTAACAGTTTTAAAAGCAACATTTCCTTTTACGCTGGTCTTTTAATATTTGAATCGTTTCACCTTTATTAGAATGATGACGTTTTTATTACTATTATCTTTTTATATAGATTTGAACCGTACCGATATGTTTAATGTATGTTATAGGGTTTCATATTGTTACATCATGTTGAGTCTTGTTTTCCGAGAGGAATCTTCATTTTATTGTGTTTTATTCTTATTATCAAACATGTTGCTGTCTCTTAACCCAGGGGTCTTCAAAGTGTGGAAGGTGAGCCTCCCCTCAGAGAACATAAGAACAGCCGCGCCCCCCCTCCCAATTATTATTGCTGCTATTATTATTGTTGTTGTTGTTGCTACAATGCAGGGGTATTATTATGCAGTGGAATGCCCTTACCTACTGGCCTAGTTAAATCAAAGTGGTTACTTTCTGTTGGCTGGGCAGTGAAGTTTTACACACTGTCTTATTTGACTTTCTCAGGACTTACAACAGTTTTTTGGGGGCAGACCCCCTCAAAGAAAAAATATATTTACACACGCAAGGTCATCATCTTAACAGTTATTTATGATCATCCGTGAGCAGAGCATCAAGTTGCCTATAACGCTGAATGCAGCGATTACCATGTTGTTCAGCAAACCGCCTCACAGACGTATTAAGATCTAAAGCGTTAGTGCGCTTTGATTCAATGCTGAGTGCAGCCACTCTGACAGGCTCTTCTCTGTCATTGTAGACCGCACCTCATTCCTTCCGTCTACTTGGGTCCGAATGCGCCGTCCCGCTCAAATTAAATCGCCGCCAATCACAGGGGTTACAAGGCTCGCGTCTTGTGCTGCATTCACTTGCACTCGGACATTCAGGATTTTCTCTCATAAATGTCCGATGAGCCACAACTTTTCTTTCAAAACAAAGATGCCAGCTGGGGTGGCAGCCGGTAGATCTGCCCCTGCTTGACCGGTACTTGCTTTTGATCAAAGTCAAGGTGGAAAACCACACAGATAGGCGGAGGTGAAGGGAATGAGCACTTTTACAGCCTTATTGGCGAGGTAGTGGAACTCGGTCTCCACAGACGGCCAAAAGTGTGCAAGTGACGCTTTCTGCCAGACGCTGTCTCCTCTCTCACTTTAGGTAACTGCACTAAAAATCGATCCACGTTGCCGCTCGCATAAAGTTAGCCGAAGTGAACTAGCTAGATTTCACTGTTTCTCGTTATTTTTTTCTCACGCTGCGCCTCCCCTGAAGCTCTCTGGTGCCCCCCAGGGGATGCGCGCCTCACACTTTGAAAACCGCTGTCTTAACCTGTTAAAATGTTATATTTTGTTGCATGTACCTGTAAAGTTCTTGACAAATAATCTGAGGGGAATTTCTTGTTGTTTATTTTTAACTTGTGAGGTGTCGCCATTTTGTAAAGCACTTTGAAAAGTACTATATAAATAATATATATAATATAACTAATGAAGCTAATGTGCTGGAATCAGAACCAAGTTTGTGTATTTCATATCTCCCAATATAGAAGTGGGATATTATTTAGATTTAGTCTGCAAGAAAGGCATCTTAAATTCAATATAACTGTAAAATGTGTAAAATGCGTCTTCCAAACCTCTGACCTCTTGGTTCTGTTTCGCTGCAGGTTCACGGCCTGGAGAAAAGCAAATGGGATAATGTGGAGATAGTCGACATCGACATCGCTGACAAAAATAGCATCTGTCCAAAGGTAAGAGTCCTCTGCATGTTCTCAAAAACAAGTCCATGTTTTATGGGTCATCTTTAACCCCCTGGTTGTATTTGCTGAGTTTGCTTCATGTTTGTCCTTCTGTGTGATTGCTCTTCTTTCTCTCTGTAGGATTACAACCCAGAACACGATCCGGCCATCTTCAAGTCGGTGAAAACGGGCCGAGGGCCGCTGGGACCGGAGTGGAAGGTGAGAGGAGGACATGTTTGTTTATCAGGACTACAGGGAAAGTACTGCTGCTAACATTTTAAATGCTGGTGAAGAAGAAGAAGATACAGAATCGCCTTTTGTGTATTATATCACTGGATTCAAAGATTCAAAGGTTTTAATATCAAATGCACAAAAGCTTCAGTGTAGAAATGGCAATGAAATTCTTCTGACCAGAGGCCTGTACTGCGAAGCAGGATGTTCGCTTAGCGGCTAACTTCAGGGAAAACTCGGGGTTTCCGGTCCTACGAAGCTGGTTCTCTTTTTAGCGGGCGAGATCTCCATGGTAACTGATGCTGTACGGCTAGCCTGCCCCGGAGCAGGTTAGGTTGCAGGCTAAGAGCTCAACTCAGTGAAAGCACCGCCTGCTTACCAATCAGAGCTCAGTGTGTGGAGTTTAAAGCGATCAAGTCATATTACAGGAGAAAGGAAATACAGAAAAGCTGCCGTTGCAGGAAAGACGGCCGGCAAAAATCACCGACTGTGTGAACGTGAACACAGGGTTCCCACGGTACCTGGAAAACATGGAAAACATGGAATTAATGTTTTCATTTTCCAGGTATGGAGAAGTCATGGAAACTGAGCAAAAGTGAACACTTACATGGAAATAGAAACAGTTGTCCTGGAAATTGTTATTGGATGAGGTGTAAAATAGTAATAATATGAAACTATTGAGCACAGAATTAAGATGAGTTTATAAAAACCCTTTACATATAAACAGCTTTTACTGTAGATAGAAATGGATGATCCCATGTTGTAGAGCATGCTCTTGGCATCCTATATGGTATATTGGATGTTGGAATTTGATGCAGGCAACTTGGTGATATGGACTTTAAAAGTATAGTTTCGGATTGGTGGACTTCAGGAATAGTAACGTTACTCGCGATCTCAATAGAATACATGCATTTCCCAGCCAACACGGGCGCCTTGACATCTACAGTGAAACTTCTTATGCAAGTTTATCCTCAAATGTAAGTAGCTGTGTTTTAACTGTGGTAAACTTGGGTTTATCAACGTTAGTTAGTAAGCAGTGCAATCTTGCTAACTAGCTAGCAACTTGAGTTTGAGTTTGTTTTGAATTTGGGTTTGTTAATGATGGTTAGCAAGCACATGGAGTGCAATCTTGCTAGCCAACATTCAGTTTGCTAACTAACTAGCTAGTGTTGGCTAGCTTGCATTGCTAGCTAACTACCAATACATTTTCACATTAGGCTGTGACATTACTTCTATACTAGTTGACATGCATAGTCTAGTCTTGATACATTTTGTAACATTCATTCTTATATCTACTTTTAGCTATTTTGTGATTTTTCGTTTTTTTCTTAAAAAAAAATCATACTAGTAAATAGGAACATTTGGGGTGAGACATTTTTGAAAAATCATTGATCATGCCTAGACTGATTCTATACATCTATACTGTTAAGCTAAGCTTACTAGTGGGGTTGCTGTACTGAGGAACCACAGGGGAACCAGCCTTATGTTTTCCCTTTTAGGTTCATTAGTAAGACTCATAATCTCAAATGTGTGATGCATTACGGGAGGGAGTGACAATGACACGCGGCAGATTCAAGTCACATTGGAAAGATGACTCTCAATACAAGGACTGGATTGGAGAGGTACCAGGAGGAGATGTCCACAAGGCTTATTGCAAGTTTGCCGCAAGTCATTTGACATCAGCAATATGGGGGTCGCTTCCCTCAAGACCCTTTTAAAAGGACAAACCCACACCAAGTTAGCTGGACAGCTAAATAATGAAAGAAGAATGACAGATTTCTTGACTACAAAAACAGGAGAGGGAAGAAGCGGCCCAACAAGCCAGGATATCGAAAGTGACAGTCAGGTGCCCAGTACCAGCAGTGAACAGCCTACGGAAAAAAGCTCTGGAGCTCAGGGGAAAACGTTTTTTTCAAGCCAAGCTGTATTTGAAGCAGAGATTCGCTGGGTCATGAAGATGGTCAGGTCACACTTCACAAGCTTCAGGGGCCTATAGATCATCACTTAATATGGTACCTGGAAAATCAGGAGGTAGCATGGAATTTTTTTTCAAGGCAAGCGTGGGAACCCTGGAACATGAATAGAATATCACCTCCATCTTCAGAGCATTATATTGCATACAGAGCAATCTGACTATTAGAACATTCGCGTTAAGAAAGCTTACTTCAATATCTGCCACAACATAAGTAACCGGATCAGAGTACATTAAGTACAGTCCGCGGCATATCACTTGATAATGTATCATATATCTCCTGATCTGAGTCAGCTGAGCCGTATCTGGCCGCGCAACACTCACAGTGTGTTACGATTGGGTGAAGCAGGTAGGACTCAAATGCAGGATAACGAAAAGCGAGCTTTATTAAATAATATAAAGCTGTGGCAAAACAAGGCAGTATCCAAAATATCCAAAAAACAACGAGCAGCACAAGGAACACAGACCGTGGAATAACATGGAGGGGAAACAATGAACCGACATGGAACACAGGGGAAGACTAGACTAAATACACAGAAGGTAATCACAGAAACAAGACACAGCTGGGCAGGAAGGAGAACACAAGGACAACAGGTGAACACAATCGGGTTATCAGGGAGGGAAACAGACAG
>NW_027263045.1:0-88639 GCF_902827115.2 Pseudochaenichthys georgianus | reverse complement strand
ATATATGTGTGCCGAGTTTCAAGTCCATCGGAGCTACCTGGAGAGAGTCATGGTCTTTCAAAACTTGTTTCCAGCAGGGGGCGCTAGAGAGCAAGCTGGTGAAATCACTTTTCATGTTTTATTTATTTATTAACTATTTGTTTGTTTACACCTTGTTTGCAATTATGTTCCTCACTTTTTATTGTCATTTTCTGTCATCCTTTGTAAAGCACTTAGCGCTATATATATATATATACGAGCATATCCGGTCCTAGTCCGGTAATTACCTGCTAACGGAAACTCTGCTACACAACTCTTATTATTATTGAAACATGACCGGTAAGTTTCAAATTTGTCCGGTAAAATAAATTCTGTCCGGACATTTGACCGGCGAGAAAAAAATCCTAGCGGAAACCCTGAAATGGATGTGTTGTAATAATTTGATTTATATTTCTCCATGTAACTAATATCTGAATCTCTGTTTCCTCACACACCTGTCGGGGGTTTCCAGATGGAGAATCGTGTTTTCACACATTTCCACAGACAGCTGTTCTGCTGGATCGATAAATGGATCGATCTGTCGATAGACGACATCCGACGCATTGAGGACGAGACGAAGGCACAGCTGGAGGAGGTGAGACGTTAACCACTTTCATTTCTAAATTAATTATTTCATTTGTATTGTATTATTTTGCTTTCATTTTATTTGATGGGTATTTATTGATTTTGTCTTGCTTTTATTTGACTGAGAGGGATCACCATGTAACCATTGTCTTCTTGTCACAGATGAGGAACAATGGTGAAGTGCAAGGCCTGGGAACTGATGAGAACTGACCTGAGTGAGTATTCAACATTTTATCAGATAAGATGGAGCTTTATTAATCCTCGTGGGGAAAATCAGGATTTGAAACGGCAACAGATTGAAAAACAGGACAGATTCACACAAAAGTACCTTTTTCAAATAAGCAATGAATAAAAAAAGCACTGTCAAAAGCATGATATAATGTAATGTATTTTTTAAATTATTTTTATTATTATATATAATATTCCAAAAATGCATATAATAATGGCAAACTTATATAAAATAATTGATGATACATTCATAATTTTATTTAATTATGTTTTTCATTCATTCCACTTTAATTTACAGGTCTGTTTACCTTTTTCCTGTGTTCATTTGAGGTGTTGTTGTTTACTAAATAAAAGTAATTCTAAATCCATTTATTCATGATCAAATGTTAACCCGTGAAAACTACTGTATAAATGTGTTATTATATTATAAGTATTTATATTATTACTTTTATTTATATTTTTATTGAATGCAAACAATGTTTGTAAAATATAAATAAGTGCAGGCAATAATTGAATTAATAATTGTATTTAATTTGGTTTGAATTAATTCCATATTTATTTACGCCTCTGTTATTTTATTTCATTTATCAATTTGTATTTACTTGTGAGTGGATTTTTGTGAGGGGGCAGTTACATGCCACCCGGGGCAGTGAGGACGGGTGGCAGAGGGATCGAGAGGAGAGAGAGAAGGAAGTGAGGAGTGAGGAGAGAAAGAAGGAAGAGAGGGGTGAGGAGAGAGAGAAGGAAGCGAGGAGTGAGGAGAGATAGAAGGAAGCGAGGAGTGAGGAGAGATAAAGGAAGGGAGGGGAGAGAAGAGAGGGAATGAAGTAAGGAGAGAGGAGAGAGAGAGGGGTGAGGAGAGAGGAGAGAGAGAAGGGAGAGAGGGGTGAGGAGAGAGAGAAGGAAGCAAGGAGTGAGGAGAGAGAGAAGGAAGCGAGGAGTGAGGAGAGATAAAAGGAAGGGAGGGGAGAGAAGAGAGAGAATGAAGTAAGGAGAGAGGAGAGAGAGAGAGGGGTGAGGAGAGAGAGAAGGAAGAGAGGGGTGAGGAGAGAGAGAAGGAAGCAAGGAGCGACGAGAGAGAGAAGGAAGCGAGGAGTGAGGAGAGATAAAAGGAAGGGAGGAGAGAGAGAATGAAGTAAGGAGAGAGGAGAGAGAGAAGTAAGAGAGGGGTAAGGAGAGAGAGAAGGAATAGGGGGGTGAGGAGAGAGAGAAGGAAGAGATGGGTGAGGAGAGAGAGAAGAAGCAGTGGTGGAAGAAGTACTCAGATTTCTTACTTACTTACAAGTGGCAAAACTAAATTATAAAACTACTCTGTTCAAGTAAAAGTACAAAAGTATTGGCATCAAACTTTACTTGAGGTACCACAAGTAAAAGTAATTCTGAATTTTTCTATTTGTGATCAAATATATTTCTCTATAAAAACCCCTAAATCATTATAATGATGAACCCGTTCTGTTCCCTCCTCAGATCCCCCTCTTCCTCGGACTCTGCAGCGGCTTCATGGGAATAAACAAGAACACCTCCAAACTAATAAAACCTGCTCTTAATAACAGCTTATATTATGGAGCAGCAGCAGTTGTGTGTATTTATCGAATATATTTGAGTACAGCAGCGTTTTTAAGGGAGTGTTTTACGAGTTACGGGATTATTTCTGAGGATGAAACGTTCTTGTTTACGCCCATTTATCTATTTTAACATATTAAGAAAGGTGTGGGATGTCTCGTCTGATTGCTGTTATCTTTCTTTTTTTAATTGCAGTTATTTGGGGTTTTTCTTGATTTTTTTTGTATGCATCATTTCTCAGTGATTTGTTTTATTTATTCTTAAATCTCCTGCAAAAGCTCCAGTTACTAGGATATTGATTCTGAAATAATTCACTCAAATAATGCATTTTTCAGGACAATCTGAAATGTTCATTTGATCCATCATTACATGGTGGAAGGAGGCATTGCAATACGAATGAAGCTCATGAGTTATGTAGAAACTCATGCATATGACGTGTTTACTTTGAAAAGAAACATTACATATACTTTCACAGTAGTCTGGTTATCCTCTTCCGGTTTAACTCTTTACAAAAACACCAGCTACTGTTCTGGAACTACGGTTTGGGTTGACTTTGTGAGTGTGTGTGATAAAGTGCAAAACAACTAATCTCTAAACTAAGAAGATGGACAGTTGGAGAGTTTGACCTCTGCACGTCTTGTCCTGTGTCGAATGAAATAACTTGGATTTGTATGACTTGAGTTATATGATTGTGTAGTTTATTAAAGACAATGTATTTGTGCCTTGATTTTTGTATTTTTGCACATCTTACTTCTGCTGGAAAGAGCAAACATTGCATTCCCATGTTTTACTTTTCACTACAGACCAGAAATTGCAGGTATTTAAATTACATGTTATCCATTTGATCACTTGTGTCATTCTTCCTGCTATATTCAAACATCCATCCATCTTCTCCCGCTTATCCGTGGTCGGGTCTCGGGGTAGCAGTTCCAGCAGAGAGCCCCACATGTTCTTTTCCCTGGCGACATCAACCAGCTCTGACTGGGGGGTCCCAAGGCGCTCCCAGGCCAGCGAAGAGATATAATCCCTCCACCTGGTCCTAGGTCTACCCCTCGGTCTCCTCCCAGCTGGACGTGCCTGGAACACCTCCCTAGGGAGGCGCCCAGGTGGCATCCTAACTAGGGGCCCGAACCACCTCAACTGGCTCCTTTCGACGCGAAGGAGGAGCGGCTCAACTCCGAGTCCCTCCCGGATGACCGAACTTCTCACCTTATCTCTAAGGGAGACGCCAGCCACCCTGCGGAGAAAACCCATCTCGGCCGCTTGTATCCGCGATCATTCAAACATCTTTTACTATTTTACAAAATAAAAAGAATAAATAAATCCAATACATTTTGTATTGATTGAATCTGAAGAAACGACAACACAAGTTGAAGCTTGAATCCAAAAATAAACTTTATCAGAACTTACTTTGGGAATTATTAGATCAAATCAAAGTTTATTTATATATAGCCCAATATCACAAAACATGTGGCTTTACAGAATAATAAACATAGATGACGGTATGAAATAAAGTATAACAACATGAAAGAATGCAAAATACAGATACAAATAGAACAAAAAGACAGAACAAACAATACAATTAAATGTAGGACTCAGGAGGACAAACATGGGGAATAATCTAAAACCAGCTCTAACTAATGAAGTTCAACCAGGAAGACCGTCTTTACTTATGAATTGACTGTCCATGTTACTACTCTCTCTCCTCTCAATAAGTGATCGGGGGCGTCACTCCCCAGCTTAACCAATCACTTTGCTCTATTCTCACAAGCCTATCATAGTGCTCCGCTAAACCTTTAAAATCTGCTCTCCCCCCTCCGACAGCTGTCATTTCAGGTGACTCGACGCAACCCTCCTCCACCCCTTTCCACCTCCTGTCTCTCTGAATCCAGGGTCAAGCTAAAGGCCATGACACACCAAGCTGAAACCAAAGAACACGTCGCGACGGAACACGACTGTTGTGTCGCCTCACGTCTCCTGCGTCTTGGCCAAAGAGTTGAACCGAACACACCGCAAAGACTTCAGCCGACGGCCAAGAAGCACGTGAGCAACCCGATATCACGGCAAAATGTGAACATGTGACGATTTACCCTGCTGGGAGACGTGAAGATGTTACGATTTCGTCCCTTCAAACGTGACAGCTATACGGTATTGTTAACCCATGTTAACCAGTGGAGAAATAACAGGAAATACCAAGCAAATGCTACCCCGACGTAATGATTTATTTTTTAATAGCCACACTCGATTACGCCGATTTTCTTGTTGCCCCAGCTGGTCGACACCTCTTTGAGCAGAAACAAAGGCTACATTAATGTATTACATCGATGTTAATCCGTGCGTGTGGATGTGGAATTAACGGACGTGACGTTGTGCGATTGAGTTGCCAGGCAACAGCTTCGGTTCATGTTAATTTACAAACTATTCAACTACAACCGTAGTTATATTTAAAAACATGTTAGAAGGCCTCACAAAATACTTTAATGCAAATTAAAATGTAAATGTGAAGGAATGCGAGTATAACAAAATACATCGGTCATAAACGAAACCAGAAACAGACGTAGGCAAGATCCTCAGCTCGATGATTGGATGGTTAGCCGCAATGCATGCTGGGATTTGGTGTTTATGTGATGTGAAATCTGAAAACGTTTTTTAAAAATACAATAATACTTTATTCCGAGTGTGCTTGCTTTTCTCTTTGAATATCATCACATAACGGCATTGTAATACACGGTTCGGCTGCATTAAATATTACATATCTGCAGTAGTTCTCTATTTATAGAGCTGTGCGGAGAACTGCCGCCAAAAAATTAAAACATGACGTGGATCATAAATATATAAGCAATTAAACAGCATCTTACTTTTCTTTTCACAAAATACGTCTCCTCGCAGTATCAACACTAATTCGGCTGACTTTTATATTTGATCCAATTGGTAGATAGGCTGTATTTACACCATAACGGTGCAGAGCTGATAGAAAGGGACACCTGGTGGTTAAAGCACCTTATTGAATTGTATTATTTTATTATCAAATTGTCAAAATTCAGAGATAAACTACTGGACGTCCTGAGAGATAAATGAACACACGTCTATCCGACAATGGGTGATGTCACAACCACGGCCCCAGACCAGGGGCCTCATTTATAACGCCGTGCGTAGGATTCACGTGGGAAGGTTGCTTACGTAGTAGAAATCCAAGAATAGGTACAGAAATGTTCCGACATTTTCCGATTCACCAAACATTGCGTACCGGCGAGGAAAGTGCGTACAGCACTTCCTACGCCGGTTTCCCTTTATAAATCACAATCGACTCGATATGCGGTGCAGCTTTTGCGGGCTTCACGTAACGCCCATATTTGCCTATAAATATTCAAAGAAACGGCCATTCATTCATTCTGACTGACTGACTTTATGAAGAAGAGCAGGAAATGACGACAGAACAGCTAAAAAAGACATCTCACACCGTGTCAGATTTTGGTTATTTTGGGGAGGTTGAGATAAATCATATTGTTTGGTGGATGCAGTTTGAACCACAGTAGCAGCATGGAGGTCGGATCGTCACCAAAATAAATAAATAAGTGGTCCGAAAAAGGTTCATGACAAAAACAATACACATAGCCTTCCTCAGGCAGTGTGTTTGTACCGGGGACAGGAGACCCCCCCCCTTGATGAGAGACTGTAAGAAATGATCGGGGAATCCCTCCGGAGTGGAGTCATGACGACTGGCTCTGAATTATGTTTTTGTATTTGGTGGTTTGTGTTCCAGCTGTCGATCAGCTTTGCGCAGCGTCTCCACTGCAGACTGTGCGTCTCAACCCCCCCCCCCCCCCCCCCCCCCCGCAGCAACTCGATATCCACCAGTTAGAGGAAATACAACTAATGTGTTGTGTTATATTTGCTGTACAATTTACCACATATTGTGTTCTTAGTTTCCATACCTCCTGTGTTTTACGAGCGACTTATCAAGTATTGGCAAACGGCATAAAACACGATTAAACGTGATAGTATATAAAACCATGCTCGTATCTAACCTATATAATGCAAAACGGCGTCAGTTTTAGACGTAATTCTGTCCTCCTGCTTACAGCATCATTTATGAGAAAACATTTCATAACATATTCGAGGTGGTTTTAAATAACATATCCGTATTTATTTATTTCTCCAAGTTATGTGTTTGTGTGCACTGATGAGTCGCAAACAGGTTTTGTTAAATCATTTTAAGATTGGCTTTAATCAATGTTTGAAAATGAATTCTTTATATATGATAAATGAGAGGTAACATTTTATTTATGGTATTATTTCCACATCTTTCTCTCCATTCTTCCTTCTGCCAACGGTGTCGCAGTTTCTCGTCTCTCCCGTTGTTGTGCTTAGTGCGTACGCATGGGTTAGAGTTTGCGTGGAGGACCGCACGTTTTCCCGTCAAGTTAGTATTTTATAAATCGCAAACATTGCGTAGAAACTGGCGCACGCCATTTTTTGAGCGTATATCCCTTTATAAATGAGGCCCCAGAGCTGAATTTTTAAAATACTCACGTCAAATCACACTCCAAACACAGCAAGCACACGTCTGTGTTAACTGAGGAGAACCAAAAAGTAACTTCAATGCCAGGAGAAAGTTATCCTAGTCACACAGAACGGTATCATCAGGTCCTGAGTAAAGAGAGTCTGCCTGGACGTTGTTACTGGGAGGTGGAGAAAGGTGTGGGAGGAGTTGAAGGGGCTGTAGCATACAAAGACAATAGCCTCATCCCAATACCCCTCCTCGACTCCTCTCTTCCCCTCCTCCGGGACTTGACCCGGAAATCGATCTAGACACGCCATTTTGAAGGACGTCCCAATAGCTGAAATGCACACGGAGGAGTCGAGGAGGGGTGAATGAGGAGGGGTGCGGGAGGAGACGAAAGGGAGGATACACGCAAGCAGACTAGCGGAAGTGTTTTCACCACTCGCATATAAAAGCCCCGCCCCCACCTTCACAGCTGGTCGATTTCAACAGAGGAAAAACGACAACTGGAAGATGAGTGGACAAGCGTCACATAAATGCATAAGTGCTCACAGCTCCGTGGGAATTATTATGTGCAATTCATTTCTAAAAGGCTTCACATTACTATCATTATATTTTTATTTAAATGTAGGCTACATTTTACACCAAAACGGAACACAAAAGCAGGACCAAGCATCATACATTGAAGTCCTTGACTAACAAGAGAAAGATTCATTAATTTAAATTAGGGCTGTCAAACGATTAAACATTTTAATCAGATTAATCACAGCTTAAAAATTAATTAATCATGATTAATCACCATTCGAATTATGTCCAAAATATGCCATTTATTGATGTATATTGTTGTGGGAATGGAAAGAAAAATGAAAGAAGACGGATATATCCATTTAACATACAGTATCTATGTTTACTATAAAATTGTTCTGTGTGTCAAAATGAAAGACAACCCACACACCTATCAATCATCAAACCGTGGGGTCTTAATTCATTACGTGTTGATTTCTATCAACGGGGGAGTACTTCAGGAAAGTCGACAGAGGGGGGGGGGGCTAGTGGAGTACTTCGTGACCACAGAGTGTGAACGTTGTGATCAGCTGTTTTAGCGCAGTTCTCCAGTGAAGGGGGGAGTCTCCCTCCGCAGCCGGTTGGCGTAGTTTTGGCACAGTTCCGTTGTACAGACCGACGTTAACAGCAGCCTGTCTGTGCACACGGAGACCGACTCTGTCGTCCGGTGATCTAACCGCCTTCTGGAAAAGCTTCACAAGTACGTCGGTACGCAAATGCGCTTTGTGACACAAGTGACGGTACGCATTTCAGAGTACATAACCTGCGTACCAGTTATGTGCAACCCTGTACTACAGCACAAGTATTCTCCGTCGGGACTTCCTGCAACAACACCACGCCGTTATCAAAGATTTTCTTTTGAGAAGACGATCACTACGTGACAAAAGTTTTCAAAACCGTGGCTACTGAAATCAATCTGACTAACTGCTGTCTGTGCAATTTACTCCGCGCAAGTTGGCAGACTTTATTTTGCTTACTTTAACATCATTTTTCATGGTGGGGCTGAGCCATTTCTCGGTATGGGTGTAGCCTACCCCAGCCATACCCTGGCGCTGCCACTGGTGGCACGTATGGGGCGGGCCATTCTGCACATGCGTTAAATGCGTTAAATATTTTAACGCAATTCATTCATAAAATTAATTACCGCCGTTAACGCGATAATTTTGACAGCACTAATTTAAATAAATATTTAACCAGAAATGGGCCGGTTCTAAGGGGTTATTCAGTTAAGCCCGATGAGAGGGGATACAGCTGTGCACATGTCATCATTAACAGACGTCGTTTAAAAGTGACGTTTGAGTGAACGAGGACATCCCAATTAATACCTGAGGACCCCTCTGTCCTCGCATCACCTCCTCAGCCTCATCCCAATGCCCCTCCTCGACTCCTCCTTTCCCTCACTCGCTTCCCTTCCATTCCTCTAGAGTTATCTTTTTGGAGAACCACAGAAATTGGGGTGAACATGTAAAAAAGTATGCGAAAATAGTGCCTCATAACCCGGGTAGAGTCCCTTGTCAAACTCCCCTTACATTCCTCCAGAGTCAGAAAAAGTTTAAGTTAACTTTTTGGAGAACCATAAAAAGGGGTGAAAATGGAAAAAAGTATCCAAAAATAGTGCCTCATAACCCGGGTAGAGTCCCCTGACAATTCCCCACACATTCCTCCAGAGTCAGAAAAAAAGTCTGAGTTATCTTTTTGGAGAACCACAGAAATTGGGTGAAATGTAAAAAAGTATGCGAAAATAGTGCCTCATAACCCGGGTAGAGTCCCCTGTCAACTCCCCTTACATACTCTAGGGACCAGAGGGTACAATGGTTGGACATTTACTACCGGCCGCGGTATGCCTAGTGTACAGGGTCCATATAACCGACTTAATGCATAGCGGGAAGTCGGTTATATAGACATCAACAGAATACGTGTTTAACGGTGATTTAAACTAGTTTATGCGGGGAAAAGAGTGCTCAAAATCGGATTCAACAGGCCATCCACACCTCACGACTCCCATTAAAAGTGATTGAAATGTACAGGAATCTGTCCATTTCAATCACATTTGATGACCCGTCCAGGGTGACTTTCTTCCCCAGGAATTAGTGTCTGAAAGCTGGCTAAGATTACTTTAAATACAGTGTGCACATGGCTTTATTACCCATGAATAGTGTGTGAAAGCTGGGTGAGTTTGATGTGAATTTAAGGAAGATATGGCCATTTCATCCACACCTCACGACTCCCATTAAAGTGATTGAAATGTACAGGAATCTGTCCATTTCAATCACTTTGAATGGGCCCGTCCAGGGTGGACTTTCTTCCCCAGGAATTAGTGTCTGAAAGATGGCTAAGATACTTAAATACAGTGTGCACATGGCTTTATTACCCATGAAATAGTGTGTGAAAGCTGGTGACTTTGATGTGAATTTAAGGAAGATATGGCCATTTCATCCACACCTCACGACTCCCATTAAAATAATTTTTTCTTTCATCCAAGTTACGCACACCATGGCGCCTCTGAAGGTGCTGCTCAGGGCACGGTAGGAACTATACAGATCGGACAACGGACCCGCCATCCGACCTGTATTCTTGAGCATTCGGTACCGGGAAATGTCACCAGAATCGTGGGTAAAAAAGAAGGAAGCGTGAAAAGACTCACGAAAGGTGCACTCAGCTTATCTTCAAATCGGTTGTTTGTTTTCATTTGCATCATGGTGCGGTGTCCCATGTAGGCACTCGTTAGGCGGGCAGAGATCCCTGTAATCTCCCTCACGTTCATCCAGAGTCTGGTTCTCCCAAAGGATACCCGACAGTTCGGGTACGACAACGTGGGGATAACAGTATCCTCCGGGGAGGCATTGAACCCCTCTCACCTGCCCCCAGAGGAGGCAGGGGAGGTCAGGTACCCAGAGGGCGCACGGTGGACGGCCAGGGCGAGGCCGCCACACCGCGCTGGAGTCAGGGTCCCGGTGAGGCGCAGGACGGAGCACCCGGCAGTAGCTTTCCAGCAGACCCCCCGCGCGGTTCCCTCGTCCCTCGGAAGAGGTGGAGAGGCGGAGGGGTGGGTCTTTTCATCTGCTGGCGGGTTGCCGGGAATAACAGTATCCTCCGGGGAGGCATTGAACCCCTCTAACTGCCCCCCGGAGGAGGCAGGGGAGTCAGGTACCCAGAGGGTGGACGGCCAGGGCGAGGCCGCCACAGACCAGAGAACCAGAGAAACAGGGTGAAAATGGATATATTGTATCCGAAAATAGTGTTCCATAAGGCTGGTAGAGTCCCCTGACACTCCCCATACCTTTCTCCAGGGTGGGAAAAAAGTTTAAGTCAACTTTTGGAAGAACCAGAGAAAAGGGTGAAAATGGATATATTGTATCCGAAAATAGTGTTCCATAAGGCGGGTAGAGTCCCCTGACAACTCCCCATACCTTTCTCCAGGGTGGGAAAAAGTTTAAGTCAACTTTTGGAAGAACCAGAGAAAAGGGTGAAAATGGATATATTGTATCGGAAAATAGTGTTCCATAAGGCGGGTAGAGTTCCCCTGACAACTCCCCATACCTTTCTCCAGGGTGGGAAAAAAGTTTAAGTCAACTTTTGGAAGAACCAGAGAAAGGGTGAAAATGGATATATTGTATCCGAAAATAGTGTTCCATAAGGCGGGTAGAGTCCCCTGACAACTCCCCATACCTTTATCCAGGGTGGGAAAAAGTTAAAGTCAACTTTTGGAAGAACCAGAGAAAAGGGTGAAAATGGATAAATTGTATCCCAAAATAGTGCCTCTTGAGGCGGGTAGAGTCCCCTGACAACTCCCCTTGCATTCCTCCAGAGACCAGTTTGAAAACTTAAAGTTTTGTGAGAACCCATGATTGGGGGTCCTCCAGGCAACAATTTCATCCGATCCAAAGTGCTCATGAGGCGGATACATTCCTCCATGATTTCCCATCATGTGAAAATAGCTCGTTTTTTTCTAAGTGCTCTCAAAAACCGGGTTTCCGATTTCGTGCAGATGTAGCTTGGAAAAGATGAATGAATTTTTGGACGGAGGAGGGGAGCTCTCGTTTCCCCTACTCCGTTGTAAATTCCGAAGCGCCGAAGACTTGACCCCCTCCCCCGTTGGCACTTAGCCGTTTTTTCGAGAATTTTCAAAAACTTCATTTTTGATTATTTTTAACATATAATTGACCGTTTTTCTTTACCTTTTTTTGCTTTCCACGGGTGGAGGCGCATGGCAGGGCCGCATATGAGCTTTCCAAATTCGGCCTGGGAACGTCCGGGAATTATGGGTTAAGCTCCATATACTGACGACTCCCATTAAAAGTGATTGAAATGTACAGGAATCTGTCCATTTCAATCACATTCGACGACCCCATTAAAAATGCATGAAATGTACAGGAATCTGTCCATTTCAATCACATTTGACGACCCCATTAAAAGTGATTGAAATGTACAGGAATCTGTCCATTTCAATCACATTTGATGACCTCATTAAAAGTGATTGAAATGTACAGGAATCTGTCCATTTCAATCACATTTGATGACCCGTCCAGGGTGACTTTCTTCCCCAGGAATTAGTGTCTGAAAGCTGGGTAACATTACTTAAATACAGTGTGCACATGCTTTATTACCCATGAAATAGTGTGTGAAAGCTGGGTGAGTGTGATGTGAATTTAAGGAAGATATGCCATTCATCCACACCTCACGACTCCCATTCTAAAAGTGATTGAAATGTACAGGAACTGTCCATTTCAATCACATTCGACGACCCCATTAGAAATGCATGAAATGGACAGGCCGAAGACTTGACCCCCTCCCCGTTGGCACTTAAGCCGTTTTTTCGGCACCCATAGTCGGCCTTCTTCACAGCAGCGGCCACCCAACCTCCAGTGGAGGATATTCTCGTGCCCCTGGCAACACTTGAAGGGGGTGTATTTTGCGGTGCTTTCTCGTCCGCCCATCGGCACCCATATGTCGGCCCTTCTTCACAGCAGCGGCACCCAACCTCC
The DNA here is from genome assembly GCF_902827115.2 of Pseudochaenichthys georgianus. Classification (NCBI taxonomy): domain Eukaryota; kingdom Metazoa; phylum Chordata; class Actinopteri; order Perciformes; family Channichthyidae; genus Pseudochaenichthys; species Pseudochaenichthys georgianus. Next base: position 76,192 of record NW_027263045.1, on the reverse strand, counting down.
AGTGGAGGATATTCTCGTGCCCCTGGCAACACTGGTAAACACTGGTAACATTTGTCTAGCCGCTGGCAGGAACTTGACATCGGAAGTTGACATCGCATTTCCATTGAGCGGACACGCGTACAGTTGAAGGGCAAGTTCCATGGTACCTCCGTCCATAAGGGCTGACATGTGCCTTACATTCCTCCAGTCAGAAAAAAGTCTGAGTTATCTTTTTGCGAACCACAGAAATTGGATGAAAACTGAGAAAATGTATACGAAAATAGTGCCTCATAATGCGGGTAGAGTCCCTCAAACTCCCCTTACTTTCACCAGACGACCAGTTCAAAAACTTAAAGTTTGATAAGAACCAGGCAGGGGGGTCTCCAGTCAAAAATCTATCCGAGCCAGAGTTGCACATGTAGCGGATTCAATTCCTCCATGACATCAGACAGCCTTTTTGTTCTGAGTCCTCTCAAAAAACGGGTTTCCAGATTTCGTGCAGACAGTAGTCTGAAATGGTATGAATTAACTTTTCAACAGAGTAGGGGAACCTGATTTCCCCCTCTCCGTTGTAGTTTCGACGGAGAAGGGGAAAAGTTTCCGGGGCTTCGGACCGAAGCGCCAACAGGTTGAGCTTTTTCTTCTTTTCCTTCTCCGTTGGCACATTTTTGATTATTTTAAGATATAATTGACCGTTTTCTTAACTTTTTTCTTCTTTCCACGGGTGGGTGCGCATGGCAGGCAGGCCGCCTATGAGTACCCAAATTCGGCCTCGAACCTCCAGGATTTGTGAACAAAGCTCCATAAACTGACAGAATCACCCAGAAATGTCACTTTTATAGCCCAAAAATATATAATACAAATATATTTAAATAGTAAAAGGAACAATTGTGCTCCGAATTACCTACATGTGATTTATATAGCCCCATGATAGTGATTAAAAATCATTTCATGGAAAAAAGTGTTAAAACGACTGATTAATGCATATGCAGCACCCCGGTGAGCTCCAGACTATATGCATTGTATTAGGGAACCATATTAATGATAAATAAATCATTTAAATGCAAACATAATGATTATACTTATTTTTAGTGGGACAACTGTGGAGAGGAGCCTGAAATGACTCTCACCTCACCCCGAAGAAGCATGGTCTGAGACTCACAAAGACCCACAGAGACCCAGAGACCCACAGACCCAGGGCACATCACCCCCTCTATTACCCAGGGAACAGGGCTCTAATGTGGGCTAAAGTATTCTTAGAAACGGATCAATCTGTTCATAATACTGGCAGTAGGTTCACTGCTGTTAGCAGGGTCTGAGACCCACAGAGACCCACAGAGACCCACAGAGACTCACAGACCCAGATAGCTCCATGCAGCACATGGCTTTTCTACCCAGGAATACGTGTTTCAAACGTGGGGAAAGTGGTGTGAATAGAGGGAGAGAGCACCCAGAGACAAGCAGGGTGTGAGACTTACAGAGATCCAGAGAGCTCCATGCAGCACATGGCTTTTCTACCACAGGAATAAGTGTTTCAAAAGTGGGGGAAAGTGATGATAGTGATAGCAGAAATAGTGATTACAATGCAAAGCCAGTTTACCCAGAGAACAGGCTGCTCCACAGCACTTTACAAGCCAGGAAAAGTGATAGAATCCTGGGTATACATGTTTTAAATAGTCTGATACCTCCAGGGCGTATCACCGCATTTTACAAACCAGGGAAGGTGCCTGCATCCTGGGTAATCATTGTTTAATTGTTTAAGTGATTTTAAATGTGTGGAACAGTGTTTTGTCACTTTCAAAACTCTCCCGTCATTGGCTGAAGAAATGGGGTTCATGTTGTATTCGATCTGACCGTTAATATTCCAGTGAGACGAAGTACGTACAATGACCGGAGTTATCCCATGTTAATTGTGTCCCAAAACCAGAGCATTCCCTCACACGGAGTAGTGGAGAAATGCAGGGAATTTCTTTTCAGTGCAACAAGGTTTTTCTCCAGCGTCCTGTTTCGTTTGCAGCTGATGTCACCAGGATTAATTATGTTCTGAGTTTGCTCCGTGGCAAGGCTTTAACCTGGGCAGAGGCTTTGAGCTCATCAGTGGATTATGACTCTCTGTGTTTTGAGTGTTTCTCAGATCAGTTTTCTGCCGTTTTTGATCATCCAAATTATTCTGGCTCCGCCGCTAATCAGCTGCCCAGTTTACAACAGGGAAACCGGACTGTGGCCGAGCATTCCATCGAGTTTCACACACTCGCTGCAGAGGCTCGATGGGACGAGGCGGATCTCAAGGTGGTGTTTTTGAGAGGTTCAAAGGATCAGCTCCGGGATGAATTGGCAGCTCGAGACGTTCCAGCAGATCTCCCAGATCTGATTTCCCTGGTGTCTAGTCTAGACTGTCGTTTGCGGGAACGCCGAGAAGAGCGGACACAGCGTACTCCACCAGTCTCACTAAGTAAGCCCAGTTTTTCCACTTACTCTGTCCCCTCTGTGTTTAAGTCTCCTTCCGTCCTCTCGCCGCCCAGCGTGCGCACCATTTCTCATGAGGATGTTATGCAACTGGGACGTGCTAGACTTTCACCGGAGGAGTGTCAGCGCCGGATGAGTGCTGGCCAATGCATGTATTGTGGCAACGCCGGGCATTTCATTGCCAACTGCCCAGTCCGCCCAAACGTGAGAGCTCGTCAGTGAGATTGGGGGTCCTGACGAGTCCACAGCCAACTTCTCAACCCCCTTCCCTGAGCTGTTTTCTAATACCCGCCATGATCTGTGTTAACACCATGACTTTGCCCCTCCAAGCCATCATTGATTCGGGTGCTGAGGATAGTTTATTGGACCGTGAGCTAGATGAACAGCTGGGACTCTGCCTGGAGCTATTGGATGAACCTTTAACAGCCTATGCACTTAATGGGCAAATAATCCCTCAGTTACAGAACAGACAAGCCCTGTGACACTGATCACCTCCGGCAACCACAGAGAGCTCATCCAGTTGAAGTTAATCTCCACACCTTCCACACCTCTGGTATTGGGTTTCCGTGGCTTCGCACCACAACCCACACATTGATTGGGCTAAAGGGAGAATCATTGAATGGGATCAGAACTGTCTCGCTAACCGTGTTATCTGCCGTGCCTTCTGTCTCGTCTCCCCAACCCTGCCTCTGCTCTGCTGCTTCTGTAGATTTAACTGGAGTCCCTACGACCTACCACGACCTGAGATTGGTCTTCAGCAAGGAGAGGGCTCTCTCCCTTCCTCCCACCGGACTTACTTACAAGTGGCAAAACTAAATTATAAAACTACTCTGTTCAAGTAAAAGTACAAAAGTATTGGCCAAACTTTACTTGAGGTACCACAAGTAAAATCTGTATTTTTCTATTTGTGATCAAATATATTTCTCTATAAAAACCCTAAATCATTATAATGATGAACCCGTTCTGTTCCCTCCTCAGATCCCCCTTCCTCGGACTCTGCAGCGGCTTCATGGGAATAAACAAGACACCTCCAAACTAATAAAACCTGCTCTTAATAACAGCTTATATGGAGCAGCAGCAGTTGTGTGTATTTATCGAATATATTTGAGTACAGCAGCGTTTTTAAGGGAGTGTTTTACGAGTTACGGGATTATTTCTGAGGATGAAACGTTCTTGTTTACGCCCATTTATCTATTTTAACATATTAAGAAAGGTGTGGGATGTCTCTCGTCTGATTGCTGTTATCTTTCTTTTTTTAATTGCAGTTATTTGGGGTTTTTCTTGATTTTTTTTGTATGCATCATTTCTCAGTGATTTGTTTTATTTATTCTTAAATCTCCTGCAAAAGCTCCAGTTACTAGGATATTGATTCTGAAATAATTCACTCAAATAATGCATTTTTCAGGACAATCTGAAATGTTCATTTGATCCATCATTACATGGTGGAAGGAGGCATTGCAATACGAATGAAGCTCATGAGTTATGTAGAAACTCATGCATATGACGTGTTTACTTTGAAAAGAAACATTACATATACTTTCACAGTAGTCTGGTTATCCTCTTCCGGTTTAACTCTTTACAAAAACACCAGCTACTGTTCTGGAACTACGGTTTGGGTTGACTTTGTGAGTGTGTGTGATAAAGTGCAAAACAACTAATCTCTAAACTAAGAAGATGGACAGTTGGAGAGTTTGACCTCTGCACGTCTTGTCCTGTGTCGAATGAAATAACTTGGATTTGTATGACTTGAGTTATATGATTGTGTAGTTTATTAAAGACAATGTATTTGTGCCTTGATTTTTGTATTTTTGCACATCTTACTTCTGCTGGAAAGAGCAAACATTGCATTCCCATGTTTTACTTTTCACTACAGACCAGAAATTGCAGGTATTTAAATTACATGTTATCCATTTGATCACTTGTGTCATTCTTCCTGCTATATTCAAACATCCATCCATCTTCTCCCGCTTATCCGTGGTCGGGTCTCGGGGTAGCAGTTCCAGCAGAGAGCCCCACATGTTCTTTTCCCTGGCGACATCAACCAGCTCTGACTGGGGGGTCCCAAGGCGCTCCCAGGCCAGCGAAGAGATATAATCCCTCCACCTGGTCCTAGGTCTACCCCTCGGTCTCCTCCCAGCTGGACGTGCCTGGAACACCTCCCTAGAGGAGCGCCCAGGTGGCATCCTAACTAGGGGCCCGAACCACCTCAACTGGCTCCTTTCGACGCGAAGGAGGAGCGGCTCAACTCCGAGTCCCTCCCGGATGACCGAACTTCTCACCTTATCTCTAAGGGAGACGCCAGCCACCCTGCGGAGAAAACCCATCTCGGCCGCTTGTATCCGCGATCATTCAAACATCTTTTACTATTTTACAAAATAAAAAGAATAAATAAATCCAATACATTTTGTATTGATTGAATCTGAAGAAACGACAACACAAGTTGAAGCTTGAATCCAAAATAAACTATCAGAACTTACTTTGGGAATTATTAGATCAAATCAAAGTTTATTTATATATAGCCCAATATCACAAAACATGTGGCTTTACAGAATAATAAACATAGATGACGGTATGAAATAAAGTATAACAACATGAAAGAATGCAAAATACAGATACAAATAGAACAAAAAGACAGAACAAACAATACAATTAAATGTAGGACTCAGGAGGACAAACATGGGGAATAATCTAAAACCAGCTCTAACTAATGAAGTTCAACCAGGAAGACCGTCTTTACTTATGAATTGACTGTCCATGTTACTGCTCTCTCTCCTCTCAATAAGTGATCGAGGGCGTCACTCCCCAGCTTAACCAATCACTTTGCTCTATTCTCACAAGCCTATCATAGTGCTCCGCTAAACCTTTAAAATCTGCTCTCCCCCCTCCGACAGCTGTCATTTCAGGTGACTCGACGCAACCCTCCTCCACCCCTTTCCACCTCCTGTCTCTCTGAATCCAGGGTCAAGCTAAAGGCATGACACACCAAGCTGAAACCAAAAGAACACGTCGCGACGGAACACGACTGTTGTGTCGCCTCACGTCTCCTGCGTCTTGCCAAAGAGTTAACCGAAACACACCGCAAGAGACTTCAGCCGACGGCCAAGAAGCACGTGAGCAACCCGATATCACGGCGAAAATGTGAACATGTGAACCTTGTACCCTGCTGGGAGACGTGAAGATGTACGATTTCGTCCCTTCAAACGTGACAGCTATACGGTATTGTTAACCCATGTTAACCAGTGGAGAAATAACAGGAAATACCAAGCAAATGCTACCCCGACGTAATGATTTATTTTTTAATAGCCACACTCGATTACGCCGATTTTCTTGTTGCCCCAGCTGGTCGACACCCTCTTTGAGCAGAAACAAAGGCTACATTAATGTATTACATCGATGTTAATCCGTGCGTGTGGATGTGGAATTAACGGACGTGACGTTGTGCGATTGAGTTGCCAGGCAACAGCTTCGGTTCATGTTAATTTACAAACTATTCAACTACAACCGTAGTTATATTTAAAAACATGTTAGAAGGCCTCACAAAATACTTTAATGCAAATTAAAATGTAAATGTGAAGGAATGCGAGTATAACAAAATACATCGGTCATAAACGAAACCAGAAACAGACGTAGGCAAGATCCTCAGCTCGATGATTGGATGGTTAGCCGCAATGCATGCTGGGATTTGGTGTTTATGTGATGTGAAATCTGAAAACGTTTTTTAAAAATACAATAATACTTTATTCCGAGTGTGCTTGCTTTTCTCTTTGAATATCATCACATAACGGCATTGTAATACACGGTTCGGCTGCATTAAATATTACATATCTGCAGTAGTTCTCTATTTATAGAGCTGTGCGGAGAACTGCCGCCAAAAAATTAAAACATGACGTGGATCATAAATATATAAGCAATTAAACAGCATCTTACTTTTCTTTTCACAAAATACGTCTCCTCGCAGTATCAACACTAATTCGGCTGACTTTTATATTTGATCCAATTGGTAGATAGGCTGTATTTACACCATAACGGTGCAGAGCTGATAGAAAGGGACACCTGGTGGTTAAAGCACCTTATTGAATTGTATTATTTTATTATCAAATTGTCAAAATTCAGAGATAAACTACTGGACGTCCTGAGAGATAAATGAACACACGTCTATCCGACAATGGGTGATGTCACAACCACGGCCCCAGACCAGGGGCCTCATTTATAACGCCGTGCGTAGGATTCACGTGGGAAGGTTGCTTACGTAGTAGAAATCCAAAGAATAGGTACAGAAATGTTCCGACATTTTCCGATTCACCAAACATTGCGTACCGGCGAGGAAAGTGCGTACAGCACTTCCTACGCCGGTTTCCCTTTATAAATCACAATCGACTCGATATGCGGTGCAGCTTTTGCGGCTTCACGTAACGCCCATATTTGCCTATAAATATTCAAAGAAACGGCCATTCATTCATTCTGACTGACTGACTTTATGAAGAAGAGCAGGAAATGACGACAGAACAGCTAAAAAAGACATCTCACACCGTGTCAGATTTTGGTTATTTTGGGGAGGTCGAGATAAATCATATTGTTTGGTGGATGCAGTTTGAACCACAGTAGCAGCATGGAGGTCGGATCGTCACCAAAATAAATAAATAAGTGGTCCGAAAAAGGTTCATGACAAAAACAATACACATAGCCTTCCTCAGGCAGTGTGTTTGTACCGGGGACAGGAGACCCCCCCCTTGATGAGAGACTGTAAGAAATGATCGGGGAATCCCTCCGGAGTGGAGTCATGACGACTGGCTCTGAATTATGTTTTTGTATTTGGTGGTTTGTGTTCCAGCTGTCGATCAGCTTTGCGCAGCGTCTCCACTGCAGACTGTGCGTCTCAACCCCCCCCCCCCCCCCCCCCCCCCCCCCGCAGCAACTCGATATCCACCAGTTAGAGGAAATACAACTAATGTGTTGTGTTATATTTGCTGTACAATTTACCACATATTGTGTTCTTAGTTTCCATACCTCCTGTGTTTACGAGCGACTTATCAAGTATTGGCAAACGGCATAAAACACGATTAAACGTGATAGTATATAAAACCATGCTCGTATCTAACCTATATAAATGCAAAACGGCGTCAGTTTAGACGTAATTCTGTCCTCCTGCTTACAGCATCATTTATGAGAAAACATTTCATAACATATTCGAGGTGGTTTTAAATAACATATCCGTATTTATTTATTTCTCCAAGTTATGTGTTTGTGTGCACTGATGAGTCGCAAACAGGTTTTGTTAAATCATTTTAAGATTGGCTTTAATCAATGTTTGAAAATGAATTCTTTATATATGATAAATGAGAGGTAACATTTTATTTATGGTATTATTTCCACATCTTTCTCTCCATTCTTCCTTCTGCCAACGGTGTCGCAGTTTCTCGTCTCTCCCGTTGTTGTGCTTAGTGCGTACGCATGGGTTAGAGTTTGCGTGGAGGACCGCACGTTTTCCCGTCAAGTTAGTATTTTATAAATCGCAAACATTGCGTAGAAACTGGCGCACGCCATTTTTTGAGCGTATATCCCTTTATAAATGAGGCCCCAGAGCTGAATTTTTAAAATACTCACGTCAAATCACACTCCAAACACAGCAAGCACACGTCTGTTGTTAACTGAGGAGAACCAAAAAGTAACTTCAATGCCAGGAGAAAGTTATCCTAGTCACACAGAACGGTATCATCAGGTCCTGAGTAAAGAGAGTCTGCCTGGACGTTGTTACTGGGAGGTGGAGAAAGGTGTGGGAGGAGTTGAAGGGGCTGTAGCATACAAAGACAATAGCCTCATCCCAATACCCCTCCTCGACTCCTCTCTTCCCCTCCTCCGGGACTTGACCCGGAAATCGATCTAGACACGCCATTTTGAAGGACGTCCCAATAGCTGAAATGCACACGGAGGAGTCGAGGAGGGGTGAATGAGGAGGGGTGCGGGAGGAGACGAAAGGGAGGATACACGCAAGCAGACTAGCGGAAGTGTTTTCACCACTCGCATATAAAAGCCCCGCCCCCACCTTCACAGCTGGTCGATTTCAACAGAGGAAAAACGACAACTGGAAGATGAGTGGACAAGCGTCACATAAATGCATAAGTGCTCACAGCTCCGTGGGAATTATTATGTGCAATTCATTTCTAAAAGGCTTCACATTACTATCATTATATTTTTATTTAAATGTAGGCTACATTTTACACCAAAACGGAACACAAAAGCAGGACCAAGCATCATACATTGAAGTCCTTGACTAACAAGAGAAAGATTCATTAATTTAAATTAGGGCTGTCAAACGATTAAACATTTTAATCAGATTAATCACAGCTTAAAAATTAATTAATCATGATTAATCACCATTCGAATTATGTCCAAAATATGCCATTTATTGATGTATATTGTTGTGGGAATGGAAAGAAAAATGAAAGAAGACGGATATATCCATTTAACATACAGTATCTATGTTTACTATAAAATTGTTCTGTGTGTCAAAATGAAAGACAACCCACACACCTATCAATCATCAAACCGTGGGGTCTTAATTCATTACGTGTTGATTTCTATCAACGGGGGAGTACTTCAGGAAAGTCGACAGAGGGGGGGGGGCTAGTGGAGTACTTCGTGACCACAGAGTGTGAACGTTGTGATCAGCTGTTTTAGCGCAGTTCTCCAGTGAAGGGGGGAGTCTCCCTCCGCAGCCGGTTGGCGTAGTTTTGGCACAGTTCCGTTGTACAGACCGACGTTAACAGCAGCCTGTCTGTGCACACGGAGACCGACTCTGTCGTCCGGTGATCTAACCGCCTTCTGGAAAAGCTTCACAAGTACGTCGGTACGCAAATGCGCTTTGTGACACAAGTGACGGTACGCATTTCAGAGTACATAACCTGCGTACCAGTTATGTGCACCCCTGTACTACAGCACAAGTATTCTCCGTCGGGACTTCCTGCAACAACACCACGCCGTTATCAAAGATTTTCTTTTGAGAAGACGATCACTACGTGACAAAAGTTTTCAAAACCGTGGCTACTGAAATCAATCTGACTAACTGCTGTCTGTGCAATTTACTCCGCGCAAGTTGGCAGACTTTATTTTGCTTACTTTAACATCATTTTTCATGGTGGGGCTGAGCCATTTCTCGGTATGGGTGTAGCCTACCCCAGCCATACCCTGGCGCTGCCACTGGTGGCACGTATGGGGCGGGCCATTCTGCACATGCGTTAAATGCGTTAAATATTTTAACGCAATTCATTCATAAAATTAATTACCGCCGTTAACGCGATAATTTTGACAGCACTAATTTAAATAAATATTTAACCAGAAATGGGCCGGTTCTAAGGGGTTATTCAGTTAAGCCCGATGAGAGGGGATACAGCTGTGCACATGTCATCATTAACAGACGTCGTTTAAAAGTGACGTTTGAGTGAACGAGGACATCCCAATTAATACCTGAGGACCCCTCTGTCCTCGCATCACCTCCTCAGCCTCATCCCAATGCCCCTCCTCGACTCCTCCTTTCCCTCACTCGCTTCCCTTCCATTCCTCTAGAGTTATCTTTTTGGAGAACCACAGAAATTGGGTGAACATGTAAAAAAGTATGCGAAAATAGTGCCTCATAACCCGGGTAGAGTCCCTTGTCAACTCCCCTTACATTCCTCCAGAGTCAGAAAAAAGTTTGAATTAACTTTTTGGAGAACCATAAAAAAGGGGTGAAAATGTAAAAAAGTATCCAAAAATAGTGCCTCATAACCCGGGTAGAGTCCCCTGTCAACTCCCCTTACATTCCTCCAGAGTCAGAAAAAAGTCTGAGTTATCTTTTTGGAGAACCACAGAAATTGGGTGAAAATGTAAAAAAGTATGCGAAAATAGTGCCTCATAACCCGGGTAGAGTCCCCTGTCAACTCCCCTTACATACTCTAGGGACCAGAGGGTACAATGGTTGGACATTTACTACCGGCCGCGGTATGCCTAGTGTACAGGGTCCATATAACCGACTTAATGCATAGCGGGAAGTCGGTTATATAGACATCAACAGAATACGTGTTTAACGGTGATTTAAACTAGTTTATGCGGGGAAAAGAGTGCTCAAAATCGGATTCAACAGGCCATCCACACCTCACGACTCCCATTAAAAGTGATTGAAATGTACAGGAATCTGTCCATTTCAATCACATTTGATGACCCGTCCAGGGTGACTTTCTTCCCCAGGAATTAGTGTCTGAAAGCTGGCTAAGATTACTTTAAATACAGTGTGCACATGGCTTTATTACCCATGAAATAGTGTGTGAAAGCTGGGTGAGTTTGATGTGAATTTAAGGAAGATATGGCCATTTCATCCACACCTCACGACTCCCATTAAAAGTGATTGAAATGTACAGGAATCTGTCCATTTCAATCACATTTGATGACCCGTCCAGGGTGACTTTCTTCCCCAGGAATTAGTGTCTGAAAGATGGCTAAGATTACTTTAAATACAGTGTGCACATGGCTTTATTACCCATGAAATAGTGTGTGAAAGCTGGGTGAGTTTGATGTGAATTTAAGGAAGATATGGCCATTTCATCCACACCTCACGACTCCCATTAAAATAATTTTTCTTTCATCCAAGTTACGCACACCATGGCGCCTCTGAAGGTGCTTGCTCAGGGCACGGTAGGAACTATTACAGATCGGACAACGGACCGCCATCCGACCTGTATTCTTGAGCATTTCGGTACCGGGAAATGTCACCAGAATCGTGGGTAAAAAAGAAGGAAGCGTGAAAAGACTCACGAAAGGTGCACTCAGCTTATCTTCAAATCGGTGTTTGTTTTCATTTGCATCATGGTGCGGTGTCCCATGTAGGCACTCGTTAGGCGGGCAGAGATCCCTGTAATCTCCCCTCACGTTCATCCAGAGTCTGGTTCTCCCAAAGGATACCCGACAGTTTCGGGTACGACAACGTGGGGATAACAGTATCCTCCGGGGAGGCATTGAACCCCTCTCACCTGCCCCCAGAGGAGGCAGGGGAGTCAGGTACCCAGAGGGCGCACGGTGGACGGCCAGGGCGAGGCCGCCACACCGCGCTGGAGTCAGGGTCCCGGTGAGGCGCAGGACGGAGCACCCGGCAGTAGCCTCCAGCAGACCCCCGCGCGGTTCCCTCGTCCCTCGGAAGAGGTGGAGAGGCGGAGGGGTGGGTCTTTTCATCTGCTGGCGGGTTGCCGGGATAACAGTATCCTCCGGGGAGGCATTGAACCCCTCTCAACTGCCCCCCGGAGGAGGCAGGGGAGTCAGGTACCCAGAGGGTGGACGGCCAGGGCGAGGCCGCCACAACCAGAGAACCAGAGAAAAGGGTGAAAATGGATATATTGTATCCGAAAATAGTGTTCCATAAGGCGGGTAGAGTCCCCTGACAACTCCCCATACCTTTCTCCAGGGTGGGAAAAAGTTTAAGTCAACTTTTGGAAGAACCAGAGAAAAGGGTGAAAATGGATATATTGTATCCGAAAATAGTGTTCCATAAGGCGGGTAGAGTCCCCTGACAACTCCCCATACCTTTCTCCAGGGTGGGAAAAAGTTTAAGTCAACTTTTGGAAGAACCAGAGAAAAGGGTGAAAATGGATATATTGTATCGGAAAATAGTGTTCCATAAGGCGGGTAGAGTCCCCTGACAACTCCCCATACCTTTCTCCAGGGTGGGAAAAAGTTTAAGTCAACTTTTGGAAGAACCAGAGAAAAGGGTGAAAATGGATATATTGTATCCGAAAATAGTGTTCCATAAGGCGGGTAGAGTCCCCTGACAACTCCCCATACCTTTCTCCAGGGTGGGAAAAAGTTTAAGTCAACTTTTGGAAGAACCAGAGAAAAGGGTGAAAATGGATAAATTGTATCCCAAAATAGTGCCTCTTGAGGCGGGTAGAGTCCCCTGACAACTCCCCTTGCATTCATCCAGAGACCAGTTTGAAAACTTAAAGTTTTGTGAGAACCATGATTGGGGGTCCTCCAGGCAACAATTTCATCCGATCCAAAGTGCTCATGAGGCGGATACATTCCTCCATGATTTCCCCATCATGTGAAAATAGCTCGTTTTTTTCTAAGTGCTCTCAAAAACCGGGTTTCCGATTTCGTGCAGATGGTAGCTTGGAAAAGATGAATGAATTTTTTGGACGGAGGAGGGGAGCTCTCGTTTCCCCTCTCCGTTGTAAATTCCGAAGCGCCGAAGACTTGACCCCCTCCCCCGTTGGCACTTAGCCGTTTTTCGAGAATTTTCAAAAACTTCATTTTTGATTATTTTAACATATAATTGACCGTTTTCTTTACCTTTTTTTGCTTTCCACGGGTGGAGGCGCATGGCAGGCCGCATATGAGCTTCCAAATTCGGCCTGGAACGTCCGGGAATTATGGGTTAAGCTCCATATACTGACGACTCCCATTAAAAGTGATTGAAATGTACAGGAATCTGTCCATTTCAATCACATTCGACGACCCCATTAAAAATGCATGAAATGTACAGGAATCTGTCCATTTCAATCACATTTGACGACCCCATTAAAAGTGATTGAAATGTACAGGAATATGTCCATTTCAATCACATTTGACGACCTCATTAAAAGTGATTGAAATGTACAGGAATCTGTCCATTTCAATCACATTTGATGACCCGTCCACGGTGACTTTCTTACCCAGGAATTAGTGTCTGAAAGCTGGGTAACATTACTTTAAATACAGTGTGCACATGGCTTTATTACCCATGAAATAGTGTGTGAAAGCTGGGTGAGTTTGATGTGAATTTAAGGAAGATATGGCCATTTCATCCACACCTCACGACTCCCATTAAAAGTGATTGAAATGTACAGGAATCTGTCCATTTCAATCACATTCGACGACCCCATTAGAAATGCATGAAATGGACAGGCCGAAGACTTGACCCCCTCCCCCGTTGGCACTTAGCCGTTTTTCGGCACCCATAGTCGGCCTTCTTCACAGCAGCGGCACCCAACCTCCAGTGGAGGATATTCTCGTGCCCCTGGCAACACTTGAAGGGGGTGTATTTTGCGGTGCTTTCTCGTCCGCCCATCGGCACCCATAGTCGGCCTTCTTCACAGCAGCGGCACCCAACCTCCAGTGGAGGATATTCTCGTGCCCCTGGCAACACTGGTAAACACTGGTAACATTTGTCTAGCCGCTGGCAGGAACTTGACATCGGAAGTTGACATCGCATTTCCATTGAGCGGACACGCGTACAGTTGAAGGGCAAGTTCCATGGTACCTCCGTCCATAAGGCTGACATGTGCCTTACATTCCTCCAGTCAGAAAAAAGTCTGAGTTATCTTTTTGGAGAACCACAGAAATTGGGTGAAACTGAGAAAATGTATACGAAAATAGTGCCTCATAATGCGGGTAGAGTCCCCTCAAACTCCCCTTACATTTCACCAGAGACCAGTTCAAAAACTTAAAGTTTGATAAGAACCAGGCAGGGGGGTCTCCAGTCAACAAATCTATCCGAGCCAGAGTGCACATGTAGCGGATCAATTCCTCCAGGACATCAGACAGCCGTTTTTGTTCTGAGTCCTCTCAAAAAACGGGTTTCAGATTTCGTGCAGACAGTAGTCTGAAATGGATGAATTAACTTTTTCAACAGAGTAGGGGAACCTGATTTCCCCCTCTCCGTTGTAAGTTGCGACGGAGAAGGGGAAAAGTTTCCGGGGCTTCGGACCGAAGCGCCAACAGGTTGAGCTTTTTCTTCTTTTCCTTCTCCGTTGGCACATTTTTGATTATTTTAAGATATAATTGACCGTTTTCTTAACTTTTTTCTTCTTTCCACGGGTGGGTGCGCATGGCAGGCCGCCTATGAGTACCCAAATTCGGCCTCGAACCTCCAGGATTTGTGAACAAAGCTCCATAAACTGACAGAATCACCCAGAAATGTCACTTTTATAGCCCAAAAATATATAATACAAATATATTTAAATAGTAAAAGGAACAATTGTGCTCCGAATTACCCTACATGTGATTTATATAGCCCCATGATAGTGATTAAAAATCATTTTCATGGAAAAAAGTGTTAAAACGACTGATTAATGCATATGCAGCACCCCGGTGAGCTCCAGACTATATGCATTGTATTAGGGAACCATATTAATGATAAAATAAATCATTTAAATGCAAACATAATGATTATACTTTATTTTTAGTGGGACAACTGTGGAGAGGAGCCTGAAAATGACTCTCACCCCGAAGAAGCATGGTCTGAGACTCACAAAGACCCACAGAGACCCAGAGACCCACAGACCCAGGGCACATCACCCCCCTCTATTACCCAGGGAACAGGGCTCTAATGTGGGCTAAAGTATTCTTAGAAACGGATCAATCTGTTCATAATACTGGCAGTAGGTTCACTGCTGTTAGCAGGGTCTGAGACCCACAGAGACCCACAGAGACCCACAGAGACTCACAGACCCAGATAGCTCCATGCAGCACATGGCTTTTCTACCCAGGAATACGTGTTTCAAACGTGGGGAAAGTGGTGTGAATAGAGGGAGAGAGCACCCAGAGACAAGCAGGGTGTGAGACTTACAGAGATCCAGAGAGCTCCATGCAGCACATGGCTTTTCTACCCAGGAATAAGTGTTTCAAAAGTGGGGGAAAGTGATGATAGTGATAGCAGAAATAGTGATTACAATGCAAAGCCAGTTTACCCAGAGAACAGGCTGCTCCACAGCACTTTACAAGCCAGGAAAAGTGATAGAATCCTGGGTATACATGTTTTAAATAGTCTGATACCTCCAGGGCGTATCACCGCATTTTACAAACCAGGGAAGGTGCCTGCATCCTGGGTAATCATTGTTTAATTGTTTAAGTGATTTTAAATGTGTGGAACAGTGTTTTGTCACTTTCAAAACTCTCCCGTCATTGGCTGAAGAAATGGGGTTCATGTTGTATTCGATCTGACCGTTAATATTCCAGTGAGACGAAGTACGTACAATGACCGGAGTTATCCCATGTTAATTGTGTCCCAAAACCAGAGCATTCCCTCACACGGAGTAGTGGAGAAATGCAGGGAATTTCTTTTTCAGTGCAACAAGGTTTTTCTCCAGCGTCCTGTTTCGTTTGCAGCTGATGTCACCAGGATTAATTATGTTCTGAGTTTGCTCCGTGGCAAGGCTTTAACCTGGGCAGAGGCTTTGAGCTCATCAGTGGATTATGACTCTCTGTGTTTTGAGTGTTTCTCAGATCAGTTTTCTGCCGTTTTTGATCATCCAAATTATTCTGGCTCCGCCGCTAATCAGCTGCCCAGTTTACAACAGGGAAACCGGACTGTGGCCGAGCATTCCATCGAGTTTCACACACTCGCTGCAGAGGCTCGATGGGACGAGGCGGATCTCAAGGTGGTGTTTTTGAGAGGTTCAAAGGATCAGCTCCGGGATGAATTGGCAGCTCGAGACGTTCCAGCAGATCTCCCAGATCTGATTTCCCTGGTGTCTAGTCTAGACTGTCGTTTGCGGGAACGCCGAGAAGAGCGGACACAGCGTACTCCACCAGTCTCACTAAGTAAGCCCAGTTTTTCCACTTACTCTGTCCCCTCTGTGTTTAAGTCTCCTTCCGTCCTCTCGCCGCCCAGCGTGCGCACCATTTCTCATGAGGATGTTATGCAACTGGGACGTGCTAGACTTTCACCGGAGGAGTGTCAGCGCCGGATGAGTGCTGGCCAATGCATGTATTGTGGCAACGCCGGGCATTTCATTGCCAACTGCCCAGTCCGCCCAAACGTGAGAGCTCGTCAGTGAGATTGGGGGTCCTGACGAGTCCACAGCCAACTTCTCAACCCCCTTCCCTGAGCTGTTTTCTAATACCCGCCATGATCTGTGTTAACACCATGACTTTGCCCCTCCAAGCCATCATTGATTCGGGTGCTGAGGATAGTTTATTGGACCGTGAGCTAGATGAACAGCTGGGACTCTGCCTGGAGCTATTGGATGAACCTTTAACAGCCTATGCACTTAATGGGCAAATAATCTCCTCAGTTACAGAACAGACAAGCCCTGTGACACTGATCACCTCCGGCAACCACAGAGAGCTCATCCAGTTGAAGTTAATCTCCACACCTTCCACACCTCTGGTATTGGGTTTTCCGTGGCTTCGCACCTACAACCCACACATTGATTGGGCTAAAGGGAGAATCATTGAATGGGATCAGAACTGTCTCGCTAACCGTCTGTTATCTGCCGTGCCTTCTGTCTCGGTCACCCCCAACCCTGCCATCTGCTCTGCTGCTTCTGTAGATTTAACTGGAGTTCCTGCGACCTCCCACGACCTGAGATTGGTCTTCAGCAAGGAGAGGGCTCACTCCCTTCCTCCCCACCGGCCCTACGACTGCTCCGTAGATCTGTTTCCTGGGGCCCCTTTACCCACCAGCCGCCTCTACAACCTGTCATGTCCTGAGAAAGAGGCTATTGAGCTATATATCACTGACTCAGTGGCTGCTGGGATTATTCATCCTTCCTCCTCCCCTGTGGGTGCCGGGTTCTTCTTCGTTGGTAAGAAGGATAAGTCACTGCGACCTTGCATTGATTTTGTGGGTTAAACAACATCACTGTTAAAAACAAGTACCTGTTACCTCTGCTTCCCTCTGCTTTTGAACCTCTCCAAGAGGCAACCCTGTTCACCAAGCTTGACCTTAGTAATGCTTATCACCTGATCCGTATCTACCAAGGAGATGAATGGAAGACGGCCTTCAACACCCCTTTAGGTCACTGAGTAGCTTGTCATGCCCTTTGGTCTCACTAACGCTCCAGCAGTTTTTCAGGCTCTGGTCAATGGTGTCCTGCGTGATTTCCTTAACCGCTTTGTCTTTGTGTACTTAGACGACATTCAGATTTTCTCCAAGAACCAGGAGGAACACGAGAACCATGTCCATGTCCTATGTCAAGACTGAGAAGTGTGAGTTCCACCAGAAGGCCGAGGCAGATCCTGGAAAGATCGAGGCTGTGGTGGAGTGGCCAACCCCAACTACGAGGAGGGAGCGTCAGAGATGTCTGCGCTTCGCCAACTTTTACCGCCGCTTCATCAGCAACTTCAGTAAGGTTGCTGCACCTCTCACTCTCGATCAAAATTAAGTTCTTCTGGACCCCAGAAGCTAATGAGGATTTTCTCAGACTCAAGTTCCTGTTCACCTCTGCTCCCATCCTCATCCAGCCAGACCCTGATAAGCAGTTTATTGTGGACATAGATGCGTCAGACACAGGGGTGGGAGTTGTCTTGTCGCAAACTGCTGGTTCCAATAACATCCTTCATCCTTGTGCTTTCTTTTCACGCCGCCTCTCTCCTGCTGAGCGCAACTATGGTAGGTATGGTATGCAACCGGGAGCTTCTGGCAGTAAAGGTGGCGTTAGAGGAGTGGAGACACTGGCTCGAGGGCAGCCAGCAGCCATTCCTGATCTGGACAGACCACAAGAACCTCGCCTACATCCAGTCAGCGAAGCGACTAAACTCCCGACAAGCCAGATGTATTGCATGTTTTCTTCTGTCATTACGTTCCAAATGAGGAGATTATATATTTTATTATTTTTTATATATATTATTACTTAATATATTTTTTAATATATTATTAATTAATATTAATATTATTTAAACATTGTTTATATTGTTTTATTTATATTTTAGTTATTACTTTCCATTTTCAAATGGATGCTGGAGCCTCCCGCAGGGAAACACTCTGAAATAACCCCTTAATAAAGTATTTTTAAACATCATCCGAGGCGTGTCCCATGTCTCACCTGCCCCACCTCTCTAGACCTCGGCCTGGGTTTTAAACACTTTTAGGGACACTTGGTTGACTTTATTTTAAGGTATTTCCCCCCCCTGTGTGCCTACTAACCCGTGTGTATTTTATATTTTACATATTACATATTTGTTTTGTATTATACATATTTTAACATTTGGGTTGATGTGATATTTATTACCAGTACTAATTTTACTTGCATGCCGATTTTAAACAAAGTCAACCTCGGTCCGTTTAGCCAGATGTTTTTTAACCCAACCAGGTATTTTACCAGATGCTGTGGGACGCAGCCTCGGACACTCCACCGGGGGAGAACCCCTTCGGGGGAGCAGGAGTACAGGTTTGAACCCCGCCGCATACGCTCTGTGCTGCAGCCGCTGCTCTCTTTTATCCCTTTTATTCCATTTTTTAAAAACATTTTTAACCCAGACCAAACAGGGCTTTTATAAACTTTTGGTTTTACTACAGGAGTTTTTAAACACAAAATATTGACCCGAGAGCCCGTTACCCAAGACCCTTACCCTAAATCTAACCAAGTCTTCACCCTAAAATTAATGATTCCCCTTATGGGGACCTCCATTTTGTCCTCATAAGGGAGGCGAGTCCACACACACACACACACACACACACACACACACACACACACACACACACACACACACACACACACACACACACACACACACACACACACACACACACACACAGTCCTCCAGTCAGACGCCAGCAGTCTCTACACAGGTGGAATGTGCTTCCAATGAAAAAATAAATAAATTGATAAATAATTTTTTTTTTCACACATATTTTCATTCAAGATTCGAAGGTTTTATTGTCATTGTCATATTTTTGTGTCACATTATTAATATAGTATGAGCAGATTAGTAACAAACCACACAAAGATTGAAGTTAAGACGTATTTAATGTGCATTTGGAAAGCTTTCCTATTCTCTTACAGTACTTTACAATATTTCAAAAGGTCACGTTTTAATACAAAGTCAAACAAAAACAATCATATAAACTGGCAAATATTTCTGATTCCAGCTAATCAATACAAATTAGATCAAGAGAGGATTTCTGTGTGAGGGTGACGGTTTAGAAACTTATAATCTGAGAATAGGAGGCGTTGTTCTGATAAATACAGATCGAGGCACTTGCTGAATCCATCGCTTTCTGACACACATTCCTCCGTACACACTTATAATAACAAGCTATAAATAATCATGAACAACAAACAGTGCAACAATTCTCTATGTGTTAAACAAAGGAATGGAAATATAGTATGAATACTGTGGCGCTGATCTTGTTTATAAGATATATGAATTCAAGACGCCCGTATACAAGATGGTGCTGTGACTTCCCGATATCCGGCATTTTGGAGATCTACGTACGGCAGCCCAAGTAGGACATTTGACACATAAGCGTTTCACAAAGAAGAGAAAAAAACTCCCAAATCCCGACAACCTAGTTATTTCTATTGCAATGTATTTTCCCGATTATTATAAGTCCTTTTAGTGGGTTGAGTACATTCAATCATTTATGGCATTACTAATTTATATATAATTCTTAACTGTGAATGACTGTCTTTCATTTTATGTAAAATTTGAAATGTTTTAGTCCGGCCAAAACGTTCTCTGTTGAGCTTCCAGGAAAAAAGGGAAATTACATAAAATATTTTCCATAAAAAAGTTGATTCAAGAACGAAACTCTGTTATTAAATCTGTATTTTTATATGACAGTCTAAAAAGGTCTTTCCCAGCTTTGGAATTCCTCTGTTATTTCTTATCGTTTATAACTTTATGGCAGACCAACACATTCTTGCGCAGTGCAACTCAGGCAGCCGTCTGGACGTCAAATGTCCTATTTGGGTAATTATACAGTTTTTGAGGAACAGAAATGTTGTTTTCTGGCATCACTTTAACATTTTAACGAGGTGCTGGTGGGTAAGCAAACTTGGAATAATAAGCTAAATATATATATACGTTAAGTCCTCCAGGAACAACTGAAGCTTAATTAATAAATGTGACAATAAAATAAGAAACTGCTAAATATTCTCTTATCTTCCTACAGCAGCGTATTACTGAAACACCTAGGATTGTGTACATTAAAAAATCATAATGTAAAACCTTTAAAATAATAACTTACAGATCACAGATTAAAATCAGTCCTTTTTGAATAATTATCTGAATATCTCGAAAGTAAGAGTGACTTTTTTAGCCAATCTCACCTCCTCAGTTCCCCCTCTATGCATTACAATGAATACAAATTAAGGTTTATAACCAGGGGTGCCCATAACTTGTTTGCCCTGGTTCTCAACGGAGCACCTGGAGATGTTGCTTGGTGCTCATCCTTAAAATGAAATAAACTGTAACTTTTGAGGGGGTCTTGATTTTATTTGCCAGACACACGGCACTGAACACACATGCAGAGGTGAACACAGAACACACATGCAGAGGTGAACACAAGACAACATTAGCACGACCAGTAATCCTGCAAGCTGTCATCACTACCCTCCTGACTGTTCTCCTCACTGTCTTCCTCTCTGTCAGACATGTAGCTGATGATGTAGGCCTACTGATGACACAGTGCTCTTTTTTTGCACAGGCGCACCAGTTATGTGCAGCCCTGTTTATATCTTCCCTCTTAGCTGGAGTGCTAATTATCGGACGTTTCTACAACCAAAAAAATGTGACTTTAAAAATGTTTGAATGGCACTACAGGTAAGAGAAAAAAGGTGTATTTTCATTATGATTTTAAAGGGTTTCATTATAATCTTTATCCAATATTTAATACATCCGAGTTAACCCAAACTACTTTTGAAATGTGAACAGTGCAACAACGATGTAGAAAAACTGGTATCATCGTTCTTTAAAATGTATTTTCTCCACTATCAATGCTATGCTAACACGCAGTTTACAGCGCTGGAAGTAATAAAAGTTGTATGTCTGCTAAAACTAAACCTCTGAAATATAAACGTTCCCACAGACTTTGAAACCTAATGTTTATCTTTAGTCGGAGCTTCTCCTTTTTCAAACCTTTCCTCCTATACGTGAGTTCAAAGCTCTGATTATCTCCTGAACAAAGACTATGAACATATTCATCATAATCTGTTTATAAGTGACTGTTATTTTTGTATATATTGACTCTTGTGCCTTTATATTTTCATTTTGTATTGATGCCTCTTAATGTGGGACTTTGTATACATGTGTCGATGTTTGATTATGTAGATAACTTTAAATATTTGTACTTTTATTCATCGGGATTGTGAGAAAACAGCATTTCTAAGATGTGGAAAATACAGCTAAATATGTACGAGGATACAAATTAATATTTTCTAAGTAAAACAATTGACATTTAATCGCTGATTTTGCTGCAAAATGACAACAAATCGATGTGTTTTGCTAACTTTGCAGCTCCCTTTTTCCTCTCATTACAGCAGCAGTCGAGTGCTTTCACCTTTCCAATCTAATTACATATTCATAATAAACACACAGAGTTTACTCGGCATATACATGTGTTAAAACATACTTAATCTAAACAAATCCAACAACATACCTCACTCTCTGTTTCCCCCATTCCTCATTACCTCAAACATTAAATCAAAATCAAAGCACTTTCTGTTTCCTCAGGGATTAAGCCACTTGTTGAAGGACTGTAGAGAAAGTCTCATTTTAAAAGGAGTGAACTGACCCTGAGTCACAGTGTCAGAGGTCAGAGGTCAGAGGAAATGTAACAGCATAAACAGGCAATAATTCTGCCTAAAGGGAATCACAGTGAGGTTAAACATCCTGCTGTGTTTCTCTGGATCTGGATCTGGATCGTACCACACTGACGATCACTGATGGAAATCTTCACCCGCTACGATTTGATCCAGATCGTTGATTCTCTCCGGAGAAAAACCTTCCTCGATGGCAACCTTCGAAGCAAGGACCTAAAAGACAGATATATGTATTATATATATATATATAGATTTTATTTTACAGTATGTTTTGTGTTATGCTGCTCTATCTCACACAGGCGCCGCCCTCTACTGGACTCTATGGGTACTACCCTCATCAATGATACGAGAGCGTTCACACACTGAAGTTGTATAAACGTAGCCGGCCAATCAGGGCGAGCCTACCTGAATGCGCGCGCAGGCTCACAGTATATAAAAGGCAGCTACACCTCCTGACTGTCATCCTTTTCTCTTCAGCGAGCAAGATAACACCTGAGCAGAAAAGCATTCGAAAAGTATCTTACCTCCAGGCAAGCAAATGGAGTCGCCCCTGCAGGAAACCTGTGCCTCTCCCTCATGCCCGGCTTAATAGCGGGCGCCAATCCCCACCAGCTCCGTTTCTAGTGCCTGGGCCCAGACCACGCCGAAGACGAGCTCGAGGTGGTGGACGTGGGGGACCAGGATATGGCCGAGGCGACGCCACCAACGTTCGCCATCCCCGCCGTGCGGGTTATGGCTCTGTTTGCTGAGGAGGAAGAAGATTACTTCATCCCCCCACCGCCGAAGCCAGCCGCCTCCGCCAGGGGTTTTACAGTCCAGCCCGGCTCGCCCGGCGCAACCGGCTTTCGTCTCGCCCCCGTTGCCAGATATCTGGCAGTGTGTGGAGGCGTCGTGGCAACAGCCACTGAAAACGAGAGCTCTGGTGGCAGAAATGGTAGGTATTCTGAGGGTGCGGGGCCGCACGGAGACCTCAAATCCCCTCGACGAGAGCCTGGCACAGGCAGCAGGCTGGGCGGAGAACCTCTGCCCCTGCTGCCGCATGACAGGGAAAACGCTGGAATATTTTGTATAGAATATGTGTAGGGTGTGTTGGGCGTCTCGCTGATTACTCCTCAGCTCCTTACTGTGTTCAGCATTAACTTCGCCGTTAATGTGAACACAGCGAAGCGTGCGTGCCCCCGCGAGAGTTGGCCGTGCGCGGAACGTTCAAGGACCTACGTGGAGGCTCTGCCCTTTTCATGTTGGTTCGTTTAGAAATCCCAAGAGGCACAAACGACGTCTGGTGACCATGATGTGGACTACTTCAGTGAAGGGCAACCCCCGATACTGGGGGTCCCCAAAGCATTTGCTGAAGGGGAGGGATCTGCCTAGAAACAGCTATAAGAGGTGGCTGGCCTCTGACAGAGACCCGGCACATCAACCTTCTCGAGCTCCAGGCAGTAGTAGTGGTTCTGCAGCACTTCAGACCCTTACTACAGGGAAAACATGTGCTGGTGAGGAGCGACAACCGCACCACATGGCTTACATCAATAGGAGAACCTGTGGTTGTGGGCCTCAAAGAATGTGTTTATCTCTGAAGGCGTTCTCTGGAGAACAGGGGGGCCGGGCCTCATGTCAAGAGGCAGGCCCCTGCCCAACGAATGGTGGTTCTCCCTGGCTCGTCAGGACAATCCACCCTTGGGGGTGGACACGTTTGCACACGAGCCATGGCCAAGATAGCTGCTCTACGCCTTTCCGCTGCAGGTGCAATAGGGGCGTTACCCACTCTGGGCAGACCTCTCCAGGCTTGGCTCCTGAGAGGGACAGGCTGAGAAGGGGTGGACTGTCTGACAAAGTTATACAGACTATCCAGGCAGCAAGGGCGGGATCCACCACAGCCTGTTACAGGACGAAGTGGTTGGGATTCCTACAGTTACTGGAACTGGTACAGCCGGGCGATTGGTTCACAAACCATCGACTTGAGGGACGCTTACTTTTATGTCGAAATTGCTAGAAAGCCAACACACAGGAAGTATTTGCGTTTTGCCTTCCAGGGATAGCCTACGAGTACAACAGACGGCCATTCGGCTACTCCCTGTTCCCACGCACTTTCAGAAAATGTGTAGCCACAGCGCTCCAGCCGCTTCGCGACCATGGCATGAGGGTTTTATTTTATCTCAACGACCTCATAGTCATGGCCAGGTCCAGGGAATGGGCAGATGTTCCACACAGCCCAATTGATTTTACACCTAAACAAGTTGGGGGTTTGCGGTCGATTGGAAGAAGAGCAGTCCCATACCTCACCAGCAGGTGGGGTATCTGGGGATTTTACTCAATGCAGCCCCCATTGAGAGCGAGGGGTACGTTCCCATCGAGAGCGAGGTGTACGCCCCCATCGAGAGCGAGGTGTACGCCCCTGTCTAGAGCGAGGTGTACGCAGTGGCGGCTGGTGGAAATTATTTTAGGTGGGCCTATTGCAATGGTGAATAAACCACATGGGGACCATTTTGATTAGTGTCCACTTCAATTATGACTTCTGGTGATGTTACAGATATGAGAAGACTGATCAATACCTCCATAATCTTCAGTGTGGTGAGCTATGAATCTTCCAAAACTTCCAAACACCTTGTCCTGGACATAGTTTCTACAGTTAACTGTGCAACAGTACAGTAAGCCCACACAAACTGCAGAACACCGGTTCTTTGGGAACACTCAAATGATTTAATTCCCATGTAAAATCAGGAGACTAAATACGAACATTATATGCAGACACAGACGTGGTTCAGAAACACAGAAATATTAGAAAACAGACCATTAAAGGTGGGGTAGGTAAGTTTCAGAAACCGGCTCGAGATACACTTGTTGTTATATTCCATGGAATGCTCTTAACATCCCGATAGCAATGAATATCTGAAGTGCTTTGACAAAAAATCCATAAAAAAAATGTCATCTGTAGAAGCCGTGATACTGTGAAAAGTACGACCAATCCGTTTAGCCGGCCCAGATTGGTATCTGACCCCCTTGGACATAATGCACTTACGTTGTCCCATGCTCCTTAGGGACCTGGGAAACGTGGTGCACAGTGTGTAGTCACTATTCAGACCAATTAGGCTCTACCCAGCCAAGTAAGCTGCAGCCCCGACTTCTCCACGGTCTCAACCGGATGATAGGAAGTTGGGGTGCAGTGGCTGTTAACCAAAGGCCGGTCAGGGGCAGTGTGGTGGGGCGATGGGTGGGGCGACAGGGCGTTTACAGTCAGGAGGGGTAGCTGCCTTATATACTGTGAGCCTGCGCGCATTCAGGTAGGCTCGCCCTGATTGGCCGGCTACGTTTATACAACTTCAGTGTGTGAACACTCGCGTATCATTGATGTAGTACCCTTAGAGTCCAGTAGAGGGCTCCGCCTGTGCTTATAGACTAGGGTTACAATACGTAACCCCCCGTTGTGTCACATGTATTGTTGACATTTATGTTTAGTGTTTATTTTGTTCTGTTATAACGCCTTGTGCTGAATGCTTTGGCAATACATGTGTAAAATGTGGTCATGCCAATAAAGCCCTTTTGTATTGTATTGTTTTGAGAGGAAGGAAGTCCGACTGGGCCAAACTGGGCCAGGTTTAAGAGCTCAGACTGGTTTATTGTTATGCAAATTAAGTAGAACTCGCATTGAGTATTATGACACGGCCATATTTAGAAAAAAAAGTATTCGCTGACAGCATAAGAACGCTAAAGTATATCATTGGTAATAAGCTACATTTGGACGTTTAACAATTTTTATTTTAAATTCTTATGTACTGCAGTAATTTACTTTAATTAGTCATGAAGTCAAATATTTATATTTATATTTCTTGTCAACATTTATTCACATTTTTTTAATTTCCCAACAGTTTTTTTAAAACAGTTTTAAATACATACTTATAGATTATTGTGTGTGTGTGTGTGTGTGTGTGTGTGTGTGTGTGTGTGTGTGTGTGTGTCACCTTGAATGGTTCACTGACTCCGATGACGCACTGCAGAGCACCGCTGTAGTAACACAACACACAATCGCCCCCCCCGCACAGGAATCTCCTCTTTACTCACATACACCTGCAGAAACAGAACCACACACACACACACACACACACACACACACACACACACACACACACACACACACACACACACACACACACACACACACACACACACACACACACACACACACACACACACACACACACACACACACACACACAACACACACACACACACACACACACACACACACACACACACACACACACACACACACACACACACACACACACACACACACACACACACACACACACACACACACACTTTTATTAGGTAGGTTTTAGTCTATATAAAATAGGAAAATAGAATAGTTGGTGCTTAGTTGTCGATTAATGTCCTAAATTTGAATAAATATATCGTTGTTGTCAAGTATGTTTACACATAGAAGGAATTCACTTAGAAAAACACAGAAAGAGGAAATTATTTGAAAAAAATATAGAACTTGTTCTAGAACTATTCAAAACAATATTATAAAGTAATAAAAAAATCTAAATTAAAACAAATAAAATATAATGAAGTAACTTCAACTATAAGTAGTAGCAAAATAATTTGCAGAAAATCTGAATTTTGACACACAAGTAGAACCCGTTGTGTTTTGTGTAGTGAAATAAGGATGTGGCATATGGATAACTCCTTATTTCAGGGTTAGGGTCCTCATTTTAATTAAAATGTCTGTTCTATAGTTTGTATACAATTCATTTAATTGTGTATTATTGTCTATGAAATGTTTATTGTAACGGTTGTTGTTTGAGTCCTTATCCCTTTATAAATTAAATGAATATAAATGTATGATTTGTTAAGACTGTCATCTTGCAATTTACTTATTTATCAAAATAGTTATCACCGTAATAAACCGTATTCAATTCCATCTTACTGTACAATATTACATTGTACATTCTGTTCTTGTATATACAGGGTTCATACACTTTTTCACCACTGATTTTCAATGACTTTTCCAAGACTTTTCCATGACCTTTACCTAATTTTCCATGACCAAAAAAATTACTCCGCGGTACCATTGAAAATTGTTTATTTTAACATGGGTTAGCAGGAAAATAAAGTCTGAAACATGTTGTGCCTATCTAAAACAAATAAGGAACGAGACAGGCACACTTAGATACATTTTCTGTATTTAAACATTTTGTCGATGACTCAAAAGGTAAATAAAAAATGCTATCAAACAAAAAAAGAGATAATGAAGAGAAAAATAAATTGGGGTAGGAATGCTAACTACTGATTTACAGCTAAAAATAAAAAAAGTTAAATTAAAGAAAATGTCTTTGTAATGTGACTGTCCATGACTTTTCCAGGTTTTCCATGACCGTACGAACCCTGTATATATCAATTTCTATTTACGTGTATAAAGACTTCTTGCATGTTTTATTTTTATATTTTATTATTTATTATAAGATTTTCATGGCCATTTCTACACTGAAGCTTATGACATTCAAACCTTTGAATTCACCAATTAGCCGTTCCTCGTCCATCCTCGTGCATCTAGGTTCTCTCACGTCTGAATAAGACGCTGTGTCATGTTGATCATTTGAAACATAGGTATTTTTAATTAAAGGTGTTGCAGGAGTCTCTACCTGAGTGGCTTCCTCGCTGGAGTTCATCTCGTCGTCTTTGACCCAGGTGTAGGTGATGTAGTCCGTCACGCTGCTGAACCCCACCTGCATTCAAACGGATGGTCACAGTGGGAATGTGAACGCATCATATTTATATTCCATTTGTGTCTGCATTATCTATTACAAAGGGTGCCCAATATCGTTCACATTCATCCCATCTAAAACCCTTCTGAATGACCCTGGTTGACCTTAAAGAGTCCGATCCAGTCCCAGGAGCTGGAGGGGAACGGCTGCATCGCTCGGTACAGAACCACCGCGTCGAGGTCTGAACTCCACTCTCCTTCTGCCTTCACACGCACCAGAGGAGCAGTGAACCTCTTCTTCAGCTGCACACACACACACACACACACACACACACACACACACACACACACACACACACACACACACACACACACACACACACACACACACACACACACACACACACACACACACACACACACACACACACACACACACACACACACACACACACACACACACACACACACACACACACACACACACACACACACACACACACACACACACACACACACACACACACACACACACACACACACACACACACACACTACAATTAAGTGCATTCAAATTTAAAGTGCATACATCCAAAACCAATACCAGGAGAGGATAAGTGTGTGTGTGTGTGTGTGTGTGTGTGTGTGTGTGTGTGTGTGTGTGTGTGTGTGTGTGTGTGTGTGTGTGTGTGTGTGTGTGTGTGTGTGTGTGTGTCTCACCTCCATAGTGAAGACCCCGGTGACTGGTTTGTGGTCGCTGATGCTGAACTCCATGTTGCAGGTGTACAAATCCTGCCTGATCTTCAGCGGGAACTCCTCCTCTTCCTCCTTCTCCTCCTCTTCCTCCTCTTCCTCCTCCTCCAGAGCAGAGTTTCCCTCTTCCTCCTCAGCGGGTCGCAGCCTCCACAGAATCCTGTCGGTCCAGGCCGGTTTACGCTTCTTACCGCTGGAAAATGTGATAAGAGAAGAAGAAGAAAAGAGGGGAGGTTTAGTGAGGAGATAAGGGGTGTTTCTCAATGTCGAGGAAGGATGCTCCAGAGCCACTATTTCAAGGATGCTACGTCCGCCGAAGGACCGTTCCAATGTCCAGGATCCTTGGAATTCTACCGAGGACTGAATCCTTCGTTGCGGGAAATTGTGTATGACGCACACCTGCACACTTGCTAGCCTGTCCCATTCTGCGTTCTGAATGAAAGGAAGGATTCTTGCCTAGCCTCTGAAAGACCTGACTCGGAGGGACATGTCCTACCAAGGAAGCGTCCTCGACATTGAGAAACACCCTAGGTCTAAATTGTTTATAACTTGCCCAGTTCCGACGTAAGCGTGACGTATGCGGTGCTAGACCGACAACTTTTTGGTGCTTGAAACGAACCGGATTCCGGTGCTTAGAGGCGGCTCCGCTGCGGTGTGAACAGGAAAAACCGGTGCTTTTCAAACTCCAGCTCCGAACCGGCCCTGGAACCGCGTTGGTGTGGAAGGGGCAATAGATAGAAACTGTATTGATCCCAATTCGGGAAATTATTTCGTCACAGAAGCAGAAGTGTGTCCCGACATAAAAATTCAAATCTAAAAATACTTTAAAAAAAAAACTGAATTAACAATTAAAAATAAAATGGAAAATATTCTTGATGATTAAAATAAAAAGTCAAAAATACTACAGGATCTAAAATACTACAGGAAAACCGCCTGAAAAAACGTGGGATATTTTCTAAACAGCGAGACCTGTGGCTCCACTTTCACAGAGCCACACAATTAGTGTAATACTAATGGTATTAGTTTGGCATCTGTGACTGTGCAGAAACACCAGCTTTAAACAGAATTGCATTAAAAAGGAACCAGCAACCTGCAGGAACGGTGGTACCATGTCATTCAATCAAATCCAACACAAACATATTGAATTATCCACAGTGACATATCTCTTGTGTTATAATTATATGTATATTCTAGCCATGCATGTTAGCTGTTATGCAGCCGCAGCTCAGAGCTTTAACTGTACATGCTCAGAGGTTAAATGCAGGTTAATACTGACTACTAACATCTAAAAGCATCCTGTGGAGTTATATGTACATTCATGGTTCCTTGTAAAAATGCATCTTCTATGATAACGGTTGACTTCAAAATCCAAATTATATATTATTCCTATCCAGGGGTTTTTTCTAGAAAGATATGAGGGGATATCAATTATGGCGAGAACATGACGCCCGTATACAAGATGGCGCTGCAACAACAACGTAAACAACAACTTGACGTCGGAGCTCCGTAAAAACAAAGCTGTCTCTGCCGTCTGACGCCGTTTGACTGGTCATATTTCTGGAGGAATTATACAGTTTTTGAGGAACAGAAATATTATTTTCTGGCATCACTTTAACATTTTACAGGGAAATCTCGCTGTTACTCGGTGCAGACAACACCCTGCTATGAGCTGTAGTGCTATCAATGTATTAAAACGCAAAAAAGCTCATAAAACAATTTAAATTCTTAATAAAATCAGCATTGTTTACAACCATGTCTGCAAGCTATAAGAGCCTGTATTCATGTGTCTTGGTGCATCTCTACCATCTGTATCAGTAGATTAAAATCAAATAATGAAGCTCTGAAAGGGAATGTGAATCTCCTCTGCGAAGTCCTCATTTTGCGCAAGAATTAAGAAAAATAATGGTATCTTCACCTGGCTCTTTATATCGGTAAGAAACTCGGAATAAAAATAATGGTATCTTAATATGGAAACATAGCTCCACACAATGGTAAGAAACACAAAACCTGGTTCTTTATATCCTCCAGAGGTCAGAAACTCCACAGGTTACCTTTCACAGCTATAGCCTGTATCCACAAAACATGTCTGTGGGGTCAGACTACTTCCTGGAAAACATGCGTTCAGTCTTTCCGTGCGTAGACGCTCCCAAATGTGTCTCATTAAGACTGTTAGTTGCACCTGCTTTGTTTGCTTATTGTGCCGTGCGTTACTGAAGCCTTTAACTAGAAGTTACTCTACGTAAAAAGGAGGATAGCATGATGTTAAAAGTAGCACATGTTCAGTTAGGGGAATTAAAAACAGGGTGATATGATGTAGGTAAAGGGACAACAAGCTCTTACTTAAAGCCAAACCAGTTCCTGTAGAGCCTGTGGAGTTTAAATCACAATCAGAATATTATTATTAAAAAATACAGGAGGTAAAATAAATGAAAGCACACATTTGCAATAAGTAAATAAAATGAAAAGCAATTAAATTATATTTATAAAAACAAGGAATTAGGGTAAACATATGCAATAAGAAAATAAAATAGAAAATACAATAAAGTAGGAAAATATGTGTTTAATAAGAGGATGAAACAATTGAGCAAAAAGATAAAATTGAATAAAATAAAAATTAAATATAGGTATAAAAATAAGAAATTAAATTAAAAATGTGCAACAGGAAGATAAAATAGGGGGGAAAAATATAAATTGAAATATAGTTAAAGAAATAATAGAAATATGTATATTAAATTAAGAAATAAATTAAAATAGATGAATAAATAGGAAATGTAATTACAAATGTGCAACAGGAAGAAAGGAAAACCATCTCGTCCTAAAACCCGGAAGGAAGTTGCCGGTTCCCTCGACAAAAAGGCAATGCGATCTCTCCATAGGGTTTGGAAAGTAGCTGGAAATAAGGTCTGTGGTTGAAACGCATTTAAGAGACGGATCACGTTTCGTTCAGCCGGATAATCTCCACACGTCTACTTTTATAATGTTCGAATCATAAATCTAGTCGCCAGAAGCAAAATGCTAACGTTATGCTATAAAGGAACTACAGCGAGTCCAGCAGCACGACTTCAACGTCACGCCGACTTCAGATCCATGTTCAAACACGCAGACTCTAGATGGAACGAGTTGAAGCGTTTCTCTGAACACTTTGCAGGAGGCAGGGACTCGCTTTCAAGCTGAAACTAACTTAGAGGAGTGTTCACGTGTTCGGCGTAATGACGTACAACGGCCTCCACGACTTCTGTAGTCCTATTCAGCCGCTTGGTAACAACCATCGTTTCTCAGACACGTCCACTCTTCAGAAATCACTGCTGATGGTTTAATGTCGTAGAACAAAACGTGATCCGTCTCTTCGATGTGTCTCAACCACAGACCTTAGTTCAGATAGTTTCCTAAACCCTACGGAGAGATCCCATTGGCTCTGAGACCAGGGAACAGGAAGTGGAGAAATGCTGACTCACTTCCTGGTTGTAGGACTCGTTCCTGCACCGCTCTACATGTATAGACATAAGACATTATAGTAAAAATATTCAATAAAAAGATACGAAATAATACAAATATTTAAATAAAATTAAGAGGTTAAGTTAAAAATGTGCACTAAGTAAATAATATTAAATTAAATTATTTATGTCTACATAAGAAGTAAGAAAACAGGTGTAGAGGCCGCTACTGGAAATAAAAACACTGCCTTAAAAAGTATGATTATGATTCATTAGGACTAATGACGACGTTATTTGGAACAGTTACCTGCTGTCATAATTGTCGGAGTTTAGGTCAAACTTGTAGGTGGGCTGAAAGTCCAGAGGCCCTTCATCAAACTCCTGCAGCCGCTGCTCCTTCTTCTTCATCATCGTCAGCTGAGAACCACAACACACACTTTTCTCAGCAGGAGAGGACTCTTTAAAGTAGAGACACTACATACTGATATACACCTGAACATCTGCAGGAGAGGACTCTTTAAAGTAGAGACACTACATACTGATATACACCTGAACATCAGCAGGAGAACACTCTTTAAAGTAGAGACACTACAAACTGATATGAACCTGAACATCAGCAGGAGAGGACTCTTTAAAGTCTGACACTACATACTGATATACACCTGAACATCAGCAGGAGAGGACTCTTTAAAGTAGAGACACTACATACTGATATACACCTGACCATCAGCAGGAGAGGACTCTTTAAAGTAGAGACACTACATACTGATATACACCTGAACATCAGCTGGAGAGGACTCTTTAAAGTAGAGACACTACATACTGATATACACCTGAACATCAGCAGGAGAGGACTCTTTAAAGTAGAGACACTACATACTGATATACACCTGACCATCAGCAGGAGAGGACTCTTTAAAGTAGAGACACTGCATACTGATATACACCTGAACATCAGCAGGAGAGGACTCTTTAAAGTAGAGACACTACATACTGATATACACCTGAACATCAGCTGGAGAGGACTCTTTAAAGTAGAGACACTACATACTGATATACACCTGAACATCAGCAGGAGAGGACTCTTTAAAGTAGAGACACTGCATACTGATATACACCTGAACATCAGCAGGAGAGGACTATTTAAAGTAGAGACACTACATACTGATATACACCTGAACATCAGCAGGAGAGGACTCTTTAAAGTAGAGACACTGCATACTGATATACACCTGAACATCAGCAGGAGAGGACTCTTTAAAGTAGAGACACTGCATACTGATATACACCTGAACATCAGCAGGAGAGGACTCTTTAAAGTAGAGACACTACATACTGATATACACCCTGAACATCAGCAGGAGAGGACTCTTTAAAGTAGAGACACTGCATACTGATATACACCTGAACATCAGCAGGAGAGGACTCTTTAAAGTAGAGACACTACAAACTGATATGAACCTGATATGGCCTCTTTAAGTCTCAAACCTGGTCTTTGCTCCACAGCAGGCTGTAGTTCTGCTGTTCGATGCAGGAGCGGACAAAGTGCATGCCGTGATCCTGAATCCTGAAGTTCAGATCTCCAAACCAGAACACCAGCCTGAGCCGAGGGGAAAGGAGAAGAAGGAATTGTAAAAATAATCAAAAAAGTGAGAAAATTAACACATCATTTTAAACATTGAAAAAGCTAAATTGTAATTTATTTTGCACGTTTTAATCCTCATACTCAAGTGTCTTTAATATGTTTGATACATTTTGTCCATTATGACCTTATCAATTAGTGTTATTCTGATGTTTGACACTTTTCAGGATTTACAAATTTGTATTTTTATCAATACACAACTGTAGATATAATAGAAAAAACACATTTACTGTAAATTAAATGTTTTATATTGTAGTAAAATGTGCACAATTGTACAATATTTTTATTATATATTACTTTATATTGGCTTTGCAATGTTTTACTTGTACTTGTTATGATTATATAACTATTTTTCAATAAAAAAATTTAGATTTATATCCTGATATAAATGTTCCTTTTTTTTAATTCTCAAATGCAACATCTGTTACAAATTCCACCTGCGGGGATAAATGGAGTTTTTCTGATATAATTTTTGTTTTAGTAAACCAGAGTTTTATTATCTACTCACTTGTGGTCCGCAATTTTTGGAGCTTTTTCACAGTCGAAGACCAGTTTGTCCATGATGTACTCGAACTCATCCACCCTCTCTGAGGCGTAGTTCATGTGAGCGGCCAGGTGGCAGTTTAGGAAGCAGAGCATGTGACCGTAGAAAGAAAGACGGACAGAAACTCCACCTTTGTTTCCCTGAGAGAGAGAAACACATTTCATTTCAGTTGTTTTTCTGTACAAATGTTTTTCTGTCACAAAAGCGGTCGAGTCATGAAACAGAAAGATGTTTGGAAAACAGAGGAACTACTCTGACGCTCATTCACAATCTCAGCTGTGTGAGAAACCAACAATTACAACTCAGACAGAAAGAAAAAGCACAAATTCATCAAGTTTTCAAAATAACTTGATGACATTTTGAGAAGGAACAAAAAGAAAGTCAAATCATTCTTTACTTCTGCTCCTGTGGTTCGGTTAATACAGTCTTTTTACCACATTTTAATGTCCGAATTGAAAGAGGAACTTCAGATTTTACACATCATTGTGGTGTTTATATGTCAGGGTCTATGCAGGACCCCTGAAGTCGAATGTAAGACCTTTTAAGACCCTTTCCATACATTTTAAGACCTCATCGCCACTTTCGGAGCGTCCACACTACAGCTTCAAAAAAAAAGCTTGAAGCTGGGCGTGTCTGGAGCTTGGGGATTTTATTCGAGCAACGCGACCAACAACCAATCACATGAATCTCCCGCCCCCGACATACAAAGCAAAAAACCCCGGGGATTTTATGGGAGCAATATATATATATATATAAACTCCCCAAACAGGCGAAAACCTACCAGTTTCCCCCACTGTCTCTGCCACCTCCCTCCATGCTGGTTCCTCCGGTTTGTATCCCGGTAGGTGAAGAGGGTCTGGTCATACAAAACCGGGTGAGTTGCTACGGCGATAGTTAGTTTCTCCTCCATCTTTTTTTGAAATATAGAAATGAACGGCGGGATATCTCTCCCAGCTTACACGTGGTTTGATTGGCTACGGCTTGAGCGGTCAGATTTTCAGAAACGGGATTTGATTGGCTGGCGCTGGCTACTGTTCAACTTCTGACGCCGGAGACGGACCGCTATGCTACCCACAATTCAGTTCGGTGAAAAGCGAGGCAACGTGACGTCACCCCACTCAAAGTGAATGGGCAGACGCGTTGGAAACCGTTTTTGAAGCTGTCGAAGCTGTGGTGTGGACGGCCCGTTTGAGTTCTAACCGGTTACCTTGGCGACACACTTTACCTCACATTGACTATATACAGTATTGATTGTCCTTCCTCCTGATCTTCCAACCATTTGGACGCAGACTTGCATTTCCCCATAACGATGTTGCTTAGCAACCGGCGTAAACGGCCCTTCGCGCGCTATCAAGCAGTGAGCGCGCGATGTCCTGTTCAGATGACGTCAAACCCAACGGGATGCCATCAATAAACTACACAGAATCGCACTACACACCTACGCCATGACTACATTCAGGCAGACGGTAGAACACAACCTCTTTGGACAATTTAGATACTTATTGAAAACAAGCTACAAAATGTAATGCCTTGGAAAATGCCCTTTAATACTTTTTAATAGCCTTCATTGATTTATCAACTTGTAATACTTTTTAAGACCCCGCGGACCCCCTGTGTGTGCTTAGGAGTATGGGCTACAGGATACCGATTACACAGGAAAGTGGATCGTCAATATATATATAGATAATATATCGATATTGGGAAATCATGATAAGTGTCTTTTTCCGGTTCAAAGGCCAATACGATTGTATTTGTGACGAATTTAAAGCCTTATTTTCAGACAATCTTTGACTTTTCTAATGACATGTTTATTTGTATTTCAACATGTATATTATTTTCAATGTTTTTAATGCTATTTTATTTCTATTGGAGATTTTTACATTTTGAATTGTTTATTTCTAGTCTTTTACTTTCTCTAATGTACAATGCCTTGTCTTTTTATGCTGCTGCAATGCAAACATGTCCCAAATTGGAATCAATAAAGTACTTGCTTCCTCATGTCTGACGGTTTGGGTTGCAGTCTTTTGTTTATTACAGAAAAGGTGTTGCATCATAAGTGGAGTGCTTTCCGCTGCTACTGAAACTCAGAGGATTTCCTGAAAGCTTGACTGTCTGTGCTTCATTAGGGTTGAATGCGCTCTCACAGTCTGCATTCTGGCAGGTTGACTCGCGGCACACACCTAACGCGGGTCAGAAGAAAACTGGCAAACGATGAGCGGCTGTCCTGTTTGGAAAAGTGGAAAGAATGCATGTTTATTTCCCAAGTTTCTAATAATCTGTTGAGATGAGGCTTTTTTTAAAGACAGATGAACCAATCTGTAGCACCTAACCCTTCAGCCCGGACTTGGTATTTCACTCACTGGTTTTATTCTGCAGGAACAACCAAAACCTCTGCTCTTCATGCAATCCAAACAGACTTTCACAACGTCACATTTTGGAGGGTTTTTTGTGGCTCGCTTCCAACAATTTATAATCCTTCTGAAAAATACTTCCTTTCGTCCATTTTGTGTGTGTGTGTGTGTGTGTGTGTGTGTGTGTGTGTGTGTGTGTGTCTCACCCAGTAGCCATAGATGCCTGTGCGGGTGTAAGTGGCCTGGACGTCTCTGATGAAGGGGAGATGCTCCAGTTTGCAGAAGAAAAGCAGAAGAAGCCCCTGCAACCTGACAGAGGAAACCTGACACACACACACACACACACACACACACACACACACACACACACACACACACACACACACACACACACACACACACACACACACACACACACACACACACACACACACACACACACACACACACACACACACACACACACACACACACACACACACACACACACACACACACACACACACACACACACACACACACACACACACACACACACACACACACACAATTTATATAGCGCCTTTCATTCTTGACGCAGCCCAAAGTGCTTTTACAGAGTATGACAATAACAAATGAGGAACATAATTAAAAACAAGGTGTAAACAAACAGAAAGATTAATACAATAAAACATGAACAGTGATGTTACAAAAAACAATCACAATTGCCCCAAATTATGTGTGTGTGTGTGTGTGTGTGAGTGTGTGTGTGTGTGTGTGTCTGGGTGTTTTGAGAAGATGTTGTACCTTAACGTAATTTAGTGGAGCCAAAGTGGACATGAACACTTGACTCCAGGGGTCGTCGAATATCGTGTCCGACACAAACCTCAAAGGCCCTGAGAACACCTCCTGCAGACTAACACACACACACACACACACACACACACACACACACACACACACACACACACACACACACACACACACACACACACACACACACACACACACACACACACACACACACACACACACACACACACACACACACACACACACACACACACACACACACACACACACACACACACACACACACACACACACACACACACACACACACACACACACACAGTTGTTAGTCACCTTGCCCCTTTTCCAGTGTATAAACACAAAATATCCAGGCTGTAAGAATAGTTTGAAGCTTTGTTTATAACACAATAAATGTACATTGAAATCCTGTAGTTGTTTTTGTATGACTATTTATCGAGTGCATATAGAGATTAAGCTACACTAATATTTAGAACAATTCAATCCTTTAATTATCCGACAGAGAGGAAGTTACAGGGTTAAATACTGACCCAATATTAATTTCCCTCTCCTTGCACCACCTACCCAATAACGTAGAGGTCCGGGCCTTCGGGGTCGTTCAGATGGAGGAGAGAGGTTAAATCATCCGGGGGATCCACTGTGGCCACGTTCCACGTCACCATGTGGAGCCTGCAGTATGAAACAGGAAATACGAGTCATGAGTGCAGCTCTAGCATCCAATGATATTACAAATCCATCAATAGGTGGAGGTCAGGAAGTGGATAGACAAGTTCATTGAGTGGAACAGGGATGATAAGCCGATCTGGTTTTTTCAACAAAAAGAAAATGGGATTTAGATTATAACAGAAAATAAGCTTAAACATGATTTATGCTGCTGTGTTTATTGTATTTTTGTAACTCTGGCAAAACAATTTCCTTTGGGATAAATAAAGTCCTATCTTATCTTATGAACGATACTTCCACAATTTGTTCAGCGGGATAATCTCAACAGTTAAACACCTCTTTGTGATTTTTGAAGTAAAAAGCTAATGTTGGGCTTTAAAGGAACTACAGTACGGTCACATGACTTCACGTCACCACCGCTAAGCTAAAGGAGGCTAATGTTGGGCTATAAAGGAACTACAGCACGGTCACATGACTTCACGTCACCACCGCTAAGCTAAAGGTGGCTAATGTTGGGTTATAAAGGAACTACAGCACGGTCACATGACTTCACGTCTCCACCGCTAAGCTAAAGGTGGCTAATGTTGGGCTATAAAGGAACTACAGCACGGTCACATGACTTCACGTCACCACCGCTAAGCTAAAGGAGGCTAATGTTGGGCTATAAAGGAACTACAGCACGGTCACATGACTTCACGTCACCACCGCTAAGCTAAAGGAGGCTAATGTTGGGCTATAAAGGAACTACAGCACGGTCACATGACTTCACGTCTCCACCGCTAAGCTAAAGGTGGCTAATGTTGGGCTATAAAGGAACTACAGCACGGTCACATGACTTCACGTCACCACCGCTAAGCTAAAGGTGGCTAATGTTGGGCTATAAAGGAACTACAGCACGGTCACATGACTTCACGTCTCCACCGCTAAGCTAAAGGTGGCTAATGTTGGGCTATAAAGTAACTACAGCACGGTCACATGACTTCACGTCACCACCGCTAAGCTAAAGGTGGCTAATGTTGGGCTATAAAGGAACTACAGCACGGTCACATGACTTCACGTCACCACCGCTAAGCTAAAGGTGGCTAATGTTGGGCTATAAAGGAACTACAGCACGGTCACATGACTTCACGTCACCACCGCTAAGCTAAAGGAGGCTAATGTTGGGCTATAAAGGAACTACAGCACGGTCACATGACTACACGTCACCACCGCTAAGCTAAAGGAGGCTAATGTTGGGCTATAAAGGAACTACAGCACGGTCACATGACTTCACATCACCACCGCTAAGCTAAAGGAGGCTAATGTTGGGCTATAAAGGAACTACAGCACGGTCACATGACTTCATGTTACCACCACTAAGCTAAAGGAGGCTAATGTTGGGCTACAAAGGAACTACAGCACGGTTACATGACTTCACGTCACCACCGCTAAGCTAAAGGTGGCTAATGTTGGGCTATAAAGGAACTACAGCACGGTCACATGACTTCACGTCACCACCGCTAAGCTAAAGGAGGCTAATGTTGGGCTATAAAGGAACTACAGCACGGTCACATGACTTCACGTCACCACCGCTAAGCTAAAGGTGGCTAATGTTGGGCTATAAAGGAACTACAGCACGGTCACATGACTTCACGTCACCACCGCTAAGCTAAAGGTGGCTAATGTTGGGCTATAAAGGAACTATAGCACGGTCACATGACTTCATGTTACCACCGCTAAGCTAAAGGAGGCTAATGTTGGGCTATAAAGGAACTACAGCACGATCACATGACTTCACAAACAGGAAGTGCTGAAATGATGACTCACTTCTAGGTTTTAGGACTCATTCCTGCACAACTTTATAAATATACACGTATTCACTAAATAAAAGCAGAACTGTCCTTCACTTAGAACTTAATTCAGTGGAAACCAAAGATAAGCACATGATCCGAGTGTAGAGGATCTGACAGTACGCACTGTGCGTCTGCCAGCAACACATAATAACATCAGTCATATCTGAAGGTAAACAAGCATCAAGCAAACGGTTTAATTTCCTGAGCAGCTCGGAAAGTAAAAGGTCAAATAACCAAGAATGAAGAGAGTGTTTTGTTGGCTGTGAACATATGAATTAGAGGAGGTAGAGGAACATTATTTCTGTATGAAAAGGCACATTCTCTTTCCACTACAGGCCTTTTTGTTCACCGCCTGAAACAGTTTTCCTCTCTCTTCCACAGATGACCGAGGCGTTAAACAGACTCCATTTTCTCACACAGCTCGCTTTCTGGGTCCAAATCATCCAGACATGTGATCAGCTTATTGATCCGATGGCGCAGAACCAGTTTTTTGCTGCTCTGCGTCTGAGAGGCGTCGCTGGAGAAGCTTTCAGACCGAACGCGACCAAATGAGCCAAAAAGACGACGAAATACATCCATCCTAAAGGTAGTTAAAAAATGTCTTTTTTTTTTACGTCTGGGTCTTGTTGAAGTGACACAAAATGGACGAAAGGAAGTATTTCCAAGTAGATTCATAATTGCTGGAAGCCTGCCACAAAACAAAACTCCAAAATGTGACTATTGTTACGCCCAGGCCTAGGGAAACCAAAGTGTGCACTCTCTCCTCTTTTCCCACTCCCAAGAACATAGACAGTGAGAGCCGTACATTTAATTATCAAAGTTTTCTTTTTAACAAATAAGTGCAACAACCCACAAAACAAACAAATCTCTGAACACAAAAATCTTGCCTAAGAAATAAGAAAATAAACATACTCTGGACTCTGACGTAAAAACAGGAGAAAACGAGAACCAACCAAAAGGACTTTCACGTAGACTTAAGGCGTGTCCAACAAGGACAGGTTAAAGTTATGTATCCTTTCAAGCTTTACAAAATATTCAAGGACAGAAGTACAAAAGGACAGATACAAATATGCAACGGTTGGGAGCAGGAGAAGCTGTGTCAGAGTGACGGCATGGCTGAACACACACACACACACACACACACACACACACACACACACACACACACACACACACACACACACACACACACACACACACACACACACACACACACACACACACACACACACACACACACACACACACACACACACACACACACACACACACACACACACACACACACACACACACACACACACACACACACACACACACACACACACACACACACACACACACACACACACACACACGAAAAGTCCTGGCTGAAGGATTTAGGTGCTGCAGATTGGTTCATCTGTCTTAAAAGAAGCTGAGTCTTGTTAAAGTGACACAAAATGGACGAAAGGAAGTATTTTTCAGAAGGATTATAAATTGTTGGAAGCGAGCCACAAAAAACCCTCCAAAATGTGACGTTGTGAAAGTCTGTTTGGATTGCATGAAGAGCAGAGGTTTTGGTTGTTCCTGCAGAATAAAACCAGTGAGTGAAATACCAAGTCCGGGCTGAAGGGTTAGGTGCTACAGATTGGTTCATCTGTCTTTAAAAAAAGCCTCATCCCAACAGATTATTAGAAACTTGGGAAATAAACATGCATTCTTTCCACTTTTCCAAACAGGACAGCCGCTCATCGTTTGCTAGTTTTCTTCTGACCCGCGTTAGGTGTGTGCCGCGAGTCAACCTGCCAGAATGCAGACTGTGAGAGCGCATTCAACCCTAATGAAGCACAGACAGTCAAGCTTTCAGGAAATCCTCTGAGTTTCAGTAGCAGCGGAAAGCAACACCTTTTCTGTAATAAACAAAAGACTGCAACCCAAACCGTCAGACATGAGGAAGCAAGAGTAAAGAGGTGAAGTGAAAACGAGTAAAGAATACTTGTGAAGTTTGTCTTTCGTTATATTGAATAAAGTAATGAAGAAATATAATTTAAATTGATCTCAAATGCAGGAACATGTATACACCATGTATACACCATGTATATAACTGTATAGAAGTAAGAAAGCAGTCTCCTAATCCTATCTGTGAATTCTCTAAGACTTCCTCTAAACATGCCCACCTTTAAACCATAAACCCTCCAGTCTTCTGGAATGTCCTTTCTAAACACATGTCTATTTTTCACACATTTAAGACCACAATACAATTTACCAGAGTAAAAGGCAATCAGAGTAAAAGACATAATAAATACAATTATATGATAAACTGACATGACAATAACGGCCCGTCCACACGGCGGCGTGCGTTGACGCTTACCGGCGGGCGTGTCTGAAACTCGCCCAACAACCAATCACATGAATCTCCCGCCCCTGACACTCAAGCAGCGGTTTGATTGGCTAGAGCTTGTACTGGCATACGATTCGATTGGCTGACGCTTCTGCCGAGGCGTCAAAAGTTGAACATTGCTCAACTTTTGCAGCGAGCCACGCCAGCAACGCTCCGAGTCGTTCCCACAATGCAGTTCGGCGAAAAGTGACGTCACCCCATTCAAAGTGAACGGTGAAGCGTCAACGCGCGCCGCCGTGCGGACGGGCCGTAAAGACCACACCGATCTACTACTCGTGCATCAGATACACACACCTACTTATTTAGATACTTCAATCTCATTACGTGACATAGTCCGTCCCCTGATTGATACGATGGTTATCTCGTGGACATTATCTCCGGGCTAAGGCCATTAACAAATCTGCCTTTTACTGCTGCTGGATTTTCTAATATACAGGGGTTTTAAAACACAGATAGACTGACTGGAAAACAGTTTTTACCCCCCCGAGTAGGGTTGCACGATTTTGGGGAAAAAATCTAATTGCGATTTTTCTGACAAATATTGCGATTCGAATTGCGATATTTATTTTTTAAGCGACCCAATGGAAGTTTATTGTAAAATGCGGCCATAACTCCGGCTAGGAAGGTCGTATCAACGTGCTCCCGTCTCTAGCACCCCGCAGCCCGAGCTACGAGTGAAAGAACTAAACTTACATGAAACTTCCGTTGGGTTGCTTTAAAGTCAAGCTTCAGTTTCAGATTCACCCTGTGATAGAAACACGTGATGGAGCATCACTAACCTGACTCAGATGGTTCACCAAACCATCTGAAGCTCCATTGGAAGCCATTTGGAAAGGGCAGGCACTTTCAGAAGCACTTGGCAGGTGATTGGATCTATCTGTCTATCACCTTCTATCATGGGCCACTTCTGATTGATTAACAATGGCTGGTACATGTGGAGCACAGCACTTATGGATGACTGACACACAAGAAGGAAAAAAAAAAAATGTGAAAAAAAAAAATATGTAAAAAAAAAAAAGTTTAAAA
Organism: Pseudochaenichthys georgianus; assembly: GCF_902827115.2. NCBI lineage: Eukaryota > Metazoa > Chordata > Actinopteri > Perciformes > Channichthyidae > Pseudochaenichthys > Pseudochaenichthys georgianus. The sequence continues at coordinate 33,112 of NW_027263045.1, read as the reverse complement.
AAGTTACAAAAAATCGCAGGCTTTGCGATTTGATAATCGCATCATCTCGAATCGATTATTCGTTCAGCCCTACCCCCGAGTACAACTTCATTTTAATAACCAACTCATTAGCACTTTTTATAGCTTCTTGATTTTAATAATAATAATAATAATGGATGACATTTTTTAATTAGAGCGCAGGTGCAGGTGGTACAGGTGCTCAAAGCACATATTAGACATGTAAGAGTCATTACTGTGGACATTACCCACAGGAGAAAATGCGGGTAGTGTCTTGCCCAAGGACACAACGGCCTGACGCAGTGGCGGGTTTCGAACTGGAGTTCACCAACGCCCCTTGATCTGATGATCAACGCTCTAACCACTGCGCCAAAACCGCCCCGATGTATGCCCCATTTTAATGTAGGTATTACCACCCCCCTCGTATGATTGTCTATGTGTTTTTTGTTGTTGTCGGTTTGACAGGGTTGCACTACAACATCTCCTTCTATATGTTGACAATATAATGACAATACAAGCGTTGTATTCTAATACAGGGGGACAGGGCGGGATGACTGTTATCGCTGCTTCTAACACTGCTGCAGGTCAAAGTGTCTGGTCTAGTTGCACCCCTTCAGACGGTGCAGAGGTGATATTTCTGTAGAGGACCCTCAAGGTAGCATCTTCCTGGCACCCTCCTGGTTGTTGGAATATTGCAGTAAATAACCCCGTGAAAATAAACACATCTCGAACATTACACTTGTTAGACGCTCTCATCCAAAGTGGCTTACATATACAAACGGTGGAATGAGCGGTCAGCAGAAAGTCGCAGACTGAAAACACACCTTTTCCGACCTACCCTCGACCAATGAAATCTCATGTTGTAATAATGTACTAGCACTTTGACTTGGTTCAAACTAATGTACCTACATGATTCTTGTTACTCTGTACCCTCCTGGTTGAATGCACTTATATAAAAAGTGTCTGCCAAATGTAATGTACAATCCATACTGTGGGCAATCCGCACAGGGGTATTTTTGGGGTGAAGTGTCTTCCCCAAGGACACTGGTTGAGCAGAGCAAAGTCTCACCTGAAGCTGTCTCCATGGACGGTTCCTCCCCTCAAGGTGAGGTATGGCTGATCCTCGTTCTCCTCCATGATCTCCACACCTTAAAAAAAAAGCAATTCAATAAATATGCAGTTACTCGCTGTGGCAGGACAACGACATGTTGAGCCTTAATACATGGGATAAGGCTGAAGGGTTGGGTTTGTTAGTTTGTATAGCACATTTCTGAAAGGCAATTCAAAGTGCTTTACATCGGCGATAACACATAATCATTCCAAACTAAATACATCGAACTAAAGGTTGAACTTTGAAATGTTTTTTGGGCTGTTTTGCTGTTTGGGCAATACTCGCTCTGAACTGGTTTAGTGGGAACGGTTTATTATTATTGTGTTATTGGCAGAGGTGGCAGAAGCACTCAGATCTAGTACTTTAGTAAAAGTAGAAGTACTCAGATCTAGTACTTTAGTAAAAGTAGAAGCACTCAGATCTAGTACTTTAGTAAAAGTAGAAGTACTCAGATCTAGTACTTTAGTAAAAGTAGAAGTACTCAGATCTAGTACTTTAGTAAAAGTAGAAGTACTCAGATCTAGTACTTTAGTAAAAGTAGAAGTACTCAGATCTTGTACTTGAGTAAAAGTAGAAGAACTCAGATATTGTACTTGAGTAAAAGTAGAAGTACTCAGATCTTACACTTGAGTAAAAGTAGAAGTACTCAGGTCTTGTACTTGAGTAAAAGTAGAAGTACTCAGGTCTTGTACTTGAGTAAAAGTAGAAGTACTCAGATCTTGTACTTTAGTAAAAGTAGAAGTACTCAGATCTTGTACTTGAGTAAAAGTAGAAGTACTCAGATCTTGTACTTGAGTAAAAGTACTCAGATATTGTACTTGAGTGAAAGTAGAAGTACTCAGGTATTGTACTTGAGTAAAAGTAGAAGTACTCAGATCTAGTACTTTAGTAAAAGTAGAAGAACTCAGATCTAGTACTTGAGTAAAAGTAGAAGTACTCAGATCTTGTACTTGAGTAAAAGTAGAAGTACTCAGATCTTGTACTTGAGTAAAAGTAGAAGTACTCAGATCTAGTACTTTAGTAAAAGTAGAAACACTCAGATCTTGTACTTTAGTAAAAGTAGAAGAACTCAGATATTGTACTTGAGTAAAAGTAGAAGTACTCAGATCTTACACTTGAGTAAAAGTAGAAGTACTCAGGTCTTGTACTTGAGTAAAAGTAGAAGTACTCAGATCTTGTACTTGAGTAAAAGTACTCAGATATTGTACTTGAGTGAAAGTAGAAGTACTCAGATCTAGTACTTGAGTAAAAGTAGAAGTACTCAGATATTGTACTTTAGTAAACATAGAAACACTCAGATCTAGTACTTGAGTAAAAGTAGAAGTACTCAGATCTTGTACTTGAGTAAAAGTAGAAGTACTCAGATCTTGTACTTGAGTAAAAGTAGAAGTACTCAGATCTAGTACTTTAGTAAAAGTAGAAACACTCAGATCTTGTACTTTAGTAAAAGTAGAAGAACTCAGATATTGTACTTGAGTAAAAGTAGAAGTACTCAGATCTTACACTTGAGTAAAAGTAGAAGTACTCAGGTCTTGTACTTGAGTAAAAGTAGAAGTACTCAGATCTTGTACTTGAGTAAAAGTACTCAGATATTGTACTTGAGTGAAAGTAGAAGTACTCAGATCTAGTACTTGAGTAAAAGTAGAAGTACTCAGATATTGTACTTTAGTAAACATAGAAACACTCAGATCTTGTACTTGAGTAAAAGTAGAAGTACTCAGATCTTGTACTTGAGTAAAAGCAGAAGTACTCAGATATTGTACTTGATTAAAAGCAGAAGTACTCAGATCTTGTACTTGAGTAAAAGCAGAAGTACTCAGATATTGTACTTGATTAAAAGCAGAAGTACTCAGATATTGTACTTGAGTAGAAGTAGAAGGACTCAGATTAAAAGTAGAAGTACTCAGATCTTGTACTTGAGTAAAAGTAGAAGTACTCAGATCTTGTACTTGAGTAAAAGTAGAAGTACCAGAGTGTAGCAATACTCTGTTACAGTAAAAGTCCTGCATTCAAAATGTTCCTCAAGTGAAAGTAGAAAAGTATTCTCATCAAAATATAGTGAAAGTAGCGACAGTAAAAGTTTTGGTCCAGATGGGTCCATTTCAGAATAATATATATGATATGTTTTATAATGATTGATCATGAAAGTGTTCTCAAAGCTGGTGAAGGTGCAGCTAGTCTGAAGTACTTTGTAGACTGCAGGGTAGCTGGTGAAGGTGCAGCTAGTCTGAAGTACTTTGTAGACTGCAGGGTAGCTGGTGAAGGTGCAGCTAGTCTGAAGTACTTTGTAGACTGCAGGGTAGCTGGTGGATTTACTCCAGGTGGAACTAAAGTCTGATTCAACACGTGATTATATTTCACATCATTCAATAGTATGAATCAAAGGTATTCAATACATGTAGTGGAGTAAAAGTACACAGTAACATCAGATAGAAATACTCAAGTAAAATACAAGTACCTATATACAGTACTTGAGTAAATGCACTTAGTTACTTTACACCTCTGCAGCTAGAAACGCCAACTAAAGCCTCTTATTTGAGATAGAGCTGGGGGTTGACAACAAAGTGCATTTAGCAGATAACACGTGATTAATCTCAGTTATTTTTAGATAGCTGTTAGCATGTATTTACATTGAGCTAATGATCAACAGCTGTCATATGACGCGAGATAGTGATGCTGATCAACTGAAAGCTAGCTTCATCAAACAGATAGCGAAAACACGCTTTTTTTCTACAAACTCTTATTATTTGAATGACTGACCTGTAAACGTGAGGAAGCGTTTCGCGTACTCCTCGATATACTTTGGTTGTTCCTGTTTTCTCTGGTTTAGTTTCTTCACTTTGAAACAGACAGTAAACAAACCGCAGGACAGAAGCTAGTGTTGTTGTTTCCGCCCCCTTAACCGGAGATGTAATAGTTTCCTTCAAAATAAAAGCGCGACCTGATTTCGCTTCAAAATAAAAGTGCAACACTGTGAGGTAAATTGTACTCAGATGTTTAACCTTAAATATGTTATTATATTTGTAGTTAATACATTAATTACCGCCCCCTTAACCGGAAACATACTAGTTGCCTTCAAAATAAAAGCGCTACATAATTTCGCACAACGCAGTGAGGTAAAGAGACGAGTACTCAGATGGCAATACTACTAGTACAAGTGGAGCTTATCTAAATGTGTTTATGATGCTGGATATCTTAACATACATGTCCATTTATTAGTTAATTAATTGTTTGTTTGTATAACCTCATAAATGTAGTAACAAGGTCAATATTGGCGCCATAAATCAAAATACGTACAAGTACTTTAACATTTTACTTGAGGACAATACTTGAGGAGATATATTTTATTACACTTCACTGCTTTAAATAAGTAACTAGAACTTGCGTTTTTTACATACTGCCTTCTTTCATCTCCACAATATCACAAACATCTCTTAACCAACGTCCTGTTTTTATCAACATTTAAGAGCTTGTTGAAGCATTTCCTTTTCAACAAAGCCTTTTCAATCAGGAGAGACGGTTTTGATGTAAGAATACATATTTATTGCCAGGAATACGCAAATGAATGTAATGGAGTTTTGGCGATTAGTCCCCGGTGTGCAGGAGTATCAATCGGGAAGGGAGAACCGATCCGATGAAACCCCCCGGGGTCTAGACACTGGTGGTGGTGAATGGATAGTTGGGGTCGGTCTGAAGAGGAGTGTATGACTCAAACATTAACCCGATGAGTATAAGTATTCAAATTGAATACTGCTTCAGCTATAATACACAACCTTATACCCAACAGTCCATTTACTTAAGTACTGCATAATTATGACTTAAAATGATTATTTAAACGGGGTATGCTTAATTTTTTTAGAATGTAATTAAAAGTAGGGTAGGTAATATTTAAACACACAATCAGTTTATACACTATGTATAGAGACATGAATACAACAATAAAAGTACAGCATCTTAAAGCATCAATTCGGAACCATTTACTTCAATTTTTCCTATACTGCAAATAAAATAGTAAATATAGTGAGTACTTTTTCAGCATTTTTCCTTGTCATTTTAAAATCTATAAATGTAAACAGTGCTTTAAATGTTTGGGTTTTTCTTCAGTTGTGGAAACATTTGTAGCATTTTCCTGAACAAATATTGCAGGATTGATGATTATAAAATCTTTTTAACGAAATGCATAGACCTAGCAGTCAGGCACTAACATAAAGTGCCAACCTCTGCATTTACAAAAAAAAACGTTAGTATCTGAGGATTATCCCTTCTCCTCTCAATAACTTCTTAAGCTCACAACATCTCAGCAGTGTTTCCAACGGGACCATCAAGACGAAGTCCTGCGAGGCTGAGTGAAGGTGGTCTTGATTCTGAGCAGGCGGGTCATGTTTCCTCTGAGACGCTGTAGAAGGACAGGATGCCTGCACTGTGATCCAGGTAAACTCCAACTTTAGAGGACTGAGGACCTGAGACAGGTGTTGTGATAGTGTTGTTTGAAATCAAAACACTTTTTGTAAAAACCTAATGCCCACGACTTGTCAATATCTCCACATTTCTCATTTACAGTGTCTTTGTATGCTACAGCCCCTTCAACTCCTCCCACACCTTTCTCCACCTCCCAGTAGCAACGTCCAGGCAGACTCTCTTTACTCAGGACCTGATGATACTTAATGAACCGTTCTGTGTGACTAGGATAACTTTCTCCTGGCGTTCAAGTTACTTTTTGGTTCTCCTCAGATGCTTGCTGTGTTTGGAGTGTGATTGGACGTGAGTATTTTAAGGATTCAGCTCTGGTCTGGGGCCGTGGTTGTGACATCACCCCTTGTCGGAAAGACGTGTGTTCATTTATCTCTCAGGACGTCCAGTAGTTTCTCTGAATTTTGACAAAGCTGCTTTCACATCTTCAAAGTAGCTCAGATCTGACCTGCTGCTTCACATCTTCTTTTCTCCATGAGACGGTTCAGCTCAGTGATCAGCAGGAGCTTCTTCAAGTCCAGTCTTCTTCTGTTTCTTCACTAAATCTGCTAACATGATGCTTCTCAGCAGGACAGGCCTCGCTGTGAAGCTCTGCCTACACTGAGGGCGGCTGTAGATTTCCTCAAGGGGAGGGAACAAGTGGTTATCTGTGAGATCTGCAGAAAGATGTTTGGTACTCCTTATTCCAGGTATTAAGCACATTGTGACAACAGGACTTTGTGCCGACTGAATGACAATACATCTGCCAAATAAATTAAGTGGAACAAAAGGGAAAATGGGGTATAAGTATAGGACAGTATAATACAAAATACTTGTTATACTATACTTTTTTTTTAATACCAAGAACTGTACTAGAGTAAATGTTCTTAATAACTTTTCAACTCGTATGTAATGGACAGTCAGATTAACCGTGTTTTATTTATTTATAAATAATATTTTTTGATAGAAAAAGCCAGAATGAAATGGATAATAAAGAAAGAGGAAGATTATTCCAACAAAGGGAGCTTTGTATTTAAATGACCTGCTTCCCACTTCCTTGAAAAAAGAGGGGACAACTACAGTGAACACATTTAAAGATAAACCTTATCCAATGAAATTGTCTTCTAGATTGAGGCTGCAGCCAATTGGTGACTTCGTAAATACTGACAAAAAGAAGATCCACATCATTTTACAGAAAATATCACATCACACTTCCTTCCTGCTGCCACTCGGAGCCGCCAGTGCTCCATGTTTCCTGTAATGCAACTCCAAGTGACTTAACTCAGCCAAACCAAAAACTGCAGTGGTTGTAAGCAAGCAATCCTTTTTACGTTTAAAGAGCTATTTTATTATGTTAAGGTGGAAATAAGTGCATTTACTCACATTCTGTATTCAAGCAAACTTTATATACAGTATTATAGACAGGATGTGTGTACCATAGTTCCGTGGGTAAATTAAGCCCCCCCAGAATTCACCCATAGTCAAAATCCTTTCGTCGGGGAGGAAGGACCACCCGACCCCGGCGAGTAAAGGTCCGGACACACCAAGACGATTTCGGCCGTCGATAGATGTCTGGCCGTCGATGAGCGTCATGTCGCCCTACTCAGATTGGTGTGTCCCGCACCGTTGTGTCTTTTCGGCCGTGCCGATACCTTCCGCCCCGATTCGACCTGTGGAATCGGTAGGCTGTCGGCAAAATAAATCACTCCGATTGGCTGTTCAGCTTCGTGAATCAGTGCATGAGAAGCGAGGTACACAAACAAACGATTAAGAAGGCACACACAGACGGCTATTATTTTTCATTTTCATCCATCTGCTTCCACAAGCAACAGTCCAAGGGCTGATACCGCCTGTACCGTGAAACATGTTTTCGATAGATGAGAGTGAAAATGGAACGCACACGCTATTTGTTGTTTGTACATATCACGTAGTCTGTCTTCCGGTTGCCTCTTTTGAATGACGAATACACACTACCGCCGCCTGCTGGTAAGGAGAGTTATTGCCACTCACTCATGCGCAGTTCGTACGTGCTACTTGGCCGTCGGCTGAAGTCTTTGCGGTGTGTTCGGTGCGACTTTTTGACCAAGACGCAGGAGACGTGAGGCGACACAACAGTCATGTTCTTTGGTGTCAGCTTGGTGTGTCACGGCCTTAAGGACAACAGGGGCCGAGGAGGGCAGGGCCGCATGTGTGCTACTCTTACTCAAGTACAATATCTGAGTACTCCCACCTCTGGCACTGGCCCGGACACACCAAGCCCATTTCGGCCGTCGATAGATGTCTGACCGTTGATGAGCGTGCTGTCGCCCTACTCAGATTGGTGTGTCCCGCACCTGTGTGTTTTCGGCCGTGCCAACAGCTTCCGCCCCCGATTCGACCTGTTGACTCGGTAGGGTGTCGGCAAAAGAAATCACTCTGATTGGCTGTTCAGCGTAGCGAATCAGTGCATGAGAAGCGAGGTACGCAAACAAACGATTAAGAAGGCACACACAGCTAATATTTTTGATTTTCATCTATCTGCTTCCACAAGCAAGGGCTGATACCGCCAGTACCGCATTAAACATGTTTTCGATGAGAGTGAAAATGGAACACACATGCTATTTGTACATACCACGAAGTCTGTCTTCCGGTTGCCTCTTTAAATAATGAATACACACGACTGCCGCCTGCTGGTATGGAGAGTTATTACCATTCACGTGCTACTTGGCCATCGGCTGAAGTCTTTGCGTGTGTTCGGTGCGACTTTTTGGCCAAGACGCAGGAGACGTGAGGCGACACAACAGTCGTGTTCCGTCGGGACGTGTTCTTTGGTGTCAGCTCGGTGTGTCAGGGCCTTTAGCTTGACCCTGGATTCAGAGGGACAGGAGGTGGAAAGGGGTGGAGGAGGGTTGCGTCGAATCACCTGAAATGACAGCTGTCGGAGGGGGAAGAGCAGAATTAAAAGGGTTGGCAGAGCGCTATGATAGGCTTGTGAGAATAGAGCAAAGTGATTGGTTAAGGAGTGACGCCCCCGATCACTTATTGAGAGGAGAGAGAGTAGTAACATGGACAGTCAATTAATGAGTAAAGACGGTCTTCCTGGTTGAGCTTCATTAGTTAGAGCTGGTTTTAGATTATTCCCCATGTTTGTCCTCCTGAGTCCTACATTTAATTGTATTGTTTGTTCTGTCTGTTTGTTCTATTTTTATCTGTTTTATTTGTATTTTGCATTCTTTCATGTTGTTATACTTTATTTCATACCGTCATCTATGTTTATTATTCTGTAAAGCCACATGTTTTGTGATATTGGGCTATATATAAATAAACTTTGATTTGATCTAATAATTCCCAAAGTAAGTTCTGATAAAGTTTATTTTTGGATTCAAGCTTCAACTTGTGTTGTCGTTTCTTCAGATTCAATCAATAAAAAATGTATTGGATTTATTCTTTTTATTTTGTAAAATAGTAAAACATGTTTGAATGATCGCGGATACAAGCGGTCGAGATGGGTTTTCTCCGCAGGGTGGCTGGTGTCTCCCTTAGAGATAAGGTGAGAAGTTCGGTCATCTGGGAGGGACTCGGAGTTGAGCCGCTCCTCCTTCGCGTCGAAAGGAGCCAGTTGAGGTGGTTTCGGGCACCTAGTTAGGATGCCACCTAGGCGCCTCCCTAGGGAGGTGTTCCAGGCACGTCCAGCTGGGAGGAGACCAAGGGGTACACTGTAAAAAAAAAACTCGCAAAAAAACGGTCAAAGTACTGGCAGCAGCCAAACAAAAACCCTTAAATTAAAGTAAAATACTTTAACTGAAATAAAGTGAATAAGCCATTAATTTACGGGAAATGTCCTTAAAGATTTTACAGGAAAACACTGTAATTTTACAGATTTATCCTCTCCTTTTACAGTCAATAACCTTTAATAAAAGTACAGCACTAATACTTCTACGGGCAAATACTCTAATTTTACAGATTTCTCCTCTCTTTTTACAGTCAATAACCTTTAATAAAAGTACAGCACTAATATTTTAACCTGCAAACAGTAATTTTACAGATTTCTCCTCTCTATTTACAGTCAATAACCTTTAATAAAAGTACAGCACTAAATCTTCTACGGGCAAAAACCCCGTAAAAAACGGTCAAATGACTGGCAGCAGCGGCTGCCAAACAAAAACCATAACATTAAAGTAAAAATACTTTAACTGAAATAAAGTGCAAAAGCAATTAGTATACAGAAATTGTCCTTAAAGATTTTAGAGGAAACTTTCCTCTCTTTTCAAAATCCATTGTCTTAAAATGTTACATTCAAATGCCTTAAATAAAGTTCTGATGAGAAAAACTGTTTTTTACATTTTTTTTTTTATTAGATTTGTCAAACACTAAAATAAATACAGAACCTAAAGTTATACAGTTAGAATACTGTTATTGTACAGCTTTCTAACATTTTCCAATCAAACAGGTTCAACAAAATGTTCTGTAGGAAACAATTACTCTGAAAACTTAAAATATAAAAATATTTATAGAATTATAGTACAACTAATGAATACAGCATTTCATATTTAAACATACTTATAAACAGTAGAAACAAAAAGTAAGTTGAATTTTGTAAGATTACTTTGGAACATTCTCAACTGAAAATAACAGAAATTTCAAAATGGCGACATGTTCACAGTGTGCACGATTTAGTACGTCTAACATTGTAGGTTCCAACCAATGGATAGCTTGTTCACTCACCCTCCTATCCCAAGTTTGTAGGATAATGAATATTGGCTGCAAAAAACTTGAGGGCCAATCATGTTTCCTCTGTCCATTCTGCGCTACTGTAGACGTGGCAGTGCAACCTAGAGGACAAACAGATCAGAATCAGAAACGGGTTTATAGACAGGTAGGTTCACACGTACGAGGAATTTGACTAGGTGTCGTACATACAAATCTTTTTTTTTTTAAAGTACACAAATAGCGAACAATATTAAGAACACTGTAATAAAAATATAGTACGATAGAAATAAAATAAAGCAGTAACTTACATCGAAATAGAATGCAATAAATTATAGAATATAAAATATGTGCAGTAAGCAATATTTAAACATTGCATTATTTACCATCCTGTGATCTCCATTATGTAATGCATAGAGTCTGCGTTGTGGCTGAGGTAAAGTGTCAGTGGGGGGGCAGGCCTTGTTGAGGTGGGGAGAGGTTTTGGTCCTGATGGAGAGGTGTTGGTCCTGATGGAGAGAGGTGTTGGTCCTGATGGAGAGAGGTTCTGGTCCTGATGGAGAGAGGTGTTGGTCCTGATGGAGAGAGGTTTTGGTCCTGATGGAGAGAGGTGTTGGTCCTGATGGAGAGAGGTGTTGGTCCTGATGGAGAGAGGTTCTGGTCCTGATGGATTGTGTTGAAGGCAGAGCTGAAGTCCATAAACCGGATCCTGGCATAGGTTCCTGCTGTGTCCAGGTGCTGGAGGAGGAAGTGAAGTGATAACTATTAGTAAACCATAATGATGGATGTTATTATCAGCAGCTGCCAATAGATCCCCTAAATCTTGTATGATGGACCTTTGAAGCACAAGCCCACGCACGCACGCATTATTGTGGGAACAATCAAACGCACCCTCCCATGCACTACGTGTTAGCGAAGTACAACTGGGATTTCGAAGAGGAAGATATGCTTCGTCAATTCTTAATAAAAAAGAAAAACCAACAAATTGAGCACTTGAGTCTTCATTAGCAGCGTCTAGCTACAGCTGCGGAGCTTCGGTCAATACCACTAACGGAGCGTCCACACTACAGCTTCAAAAAAAGCTTGGAGCTGGGCGTGTCTGGAGCTTGGGGATTTTATTCAAGCAACACGACCAACAACCAATCACATGAATCTCCCGCCCCCGACATACAAAGCAAAAAACCCCGGGCATTTTATGGGAGCAATATATATATATATAAACTCCCCAAACAGGCGAAAACCTACCAGTTTCCCCCACTGTCTCTGCCCCCTCCCTCCATGCTGGTTCCTCCGGTTTGTATCCCGGTAGGTGAAGAGGGTCTGGTCATACAAAACCGGGTGATTTGCTACGGCGATAGTTAGTTTCTCCTCCGACTTTTTTTGAAATATAGAAATGAACGGCGGGATATCTCTCCCAGCTTAGACGCGGTTTGATTGGCTACGGCTTCAGCTGTCAGATTTTCAGAAACGGGATTTGATTGGCTGGCGCTGGCTACGCCGGAGACGGACCGCTCTGCTACCCACAATTCAATTCGGCGAAAAAGCGAGGCAACGTGACGTCACCCCATTGAAAGTGAATGGGCAGATTGGAGTTTTCGAAGCTGTCGACGCTGTAGTGTGGACGGGCCGTAACTGTCTATTTCCTTAAAATGGTACATATCGCTGAATCTATATTTTCATCTTCAGGTGATTAAATCTGCATAATGTCCCTGTACAATAAGATTAGAGCATTTTGTAATCCAGTGAGGAAATTCAAGACCAGTAAATATTGATTGATTAAACAACACTAAATAAAATGTTAGTGTTTTCTTCAAACTCAGACTCTCTGCTGCGGCTGTACCTCAAAGACAAAACAATTGTCTGATGATCTTTGTTGAACAAGGTCTGATTGTCCTGTACATGTACAATGTGGGGTATTTTTAAATACTTTACTAAACCACATTCAATACTATGTTAGACACAAGTTAGTTATTACTCACATATCAAAGTCTTTTCATCTGCAAGATGGAAGAATAGCTGGGTGCTGCTTGGAGAGACTGATGAGAGGGACACAGGCTGGCATCAGCAGCTTTCCACACAAAGCCATCACATCTTCTCTTCCATAGTCCTCGCTGTCCACTGGTGCTCTGTCAAAAGAGTGAACATCACAGCTGTCATGTTAACCCTTTGTTACACAACATACAACCAACATGTGTCTAAAGTGACCCGAATTAGTTTTAATTGTAAATATATTTGCAATAAATTACTTTAACCATTCAAGATTCCAGGTATTCCTCAATTAACCTGTTTTGGATCAACACCAATTCTAATGTTTCCCTTTCTTACATGTTTGTATCCCTTTCTTACATGTTTGTAATGTATCACTACACTTCTAAGGCACAACATGGGTCAAACATTACCTGTATTCTTTTGCTATGTTATTTCATGTATGGCTGAGAGTTTCTTTACTATACATTTTCAAAAATAATTAATTTTAGCAGTGATTTGGACCAAGCATGTATGATGTAGTAATACAACAAGTATTTTAGTTCACACAGTGTGACATTAGCTAGTCATGTTAGCTTGTAATATATAGAGCAGAGCTAACTAGCAAGTTAGCCGAACGTTAGCAGTTAGCTGTTTATGCTATGCTAGCTGTTGGCTAGTGAACATTAACAAACTAGATTCCGCTGTAAGAAAGCTGTGAAACTGTACATTAAACTTGGCGACAACACTGACACCCCGCTGCATGTTTATGTGTAATTCTCCCGTGTTGGAGACGAGAGGGTGGGGGCAGCACTGCAATAAGCTGTAAACTAACGTTAGCAGCCACCTGTCACGCCAGGTTTCCCGGGCTCAACATCTCGCAAGAAACAGCATCTCAGGGCTTCTTAACATTTAACAACCTATTAATGATGCATACCAACTTAACGGGAAGAAACTCAGCTAACTAGAAGAAGAAACGTAACCTTAAATACAAAATAAAACATTCACAAACTAAGGATTATCTAAATACATATTTAACTCCATTACAGTTGCAGGACTCACCAGATCTCAAGTCTTCTGTTATTTGTTGACGTCCTGATGCTCATATTTAATGTGTAAAACGATCCCGATATTAATCCATAAACTCCTGCAGCAGACATACAGACAGCTGTAGCTCCAGCAGGAGGAGACCCGCTCAAACTGACTTGGATGTTTCAAATGTGAACGACAGGCGCGGACAGTTCTCATTGGCAGGTTTCTTCGATGACGTTTATATTAACCAATCAGGAGTGTTGTGGACTCATTCCAAACATGCCTGACTTGTCTGCCGTGTTTTGGCTGAATTCTATTTCAAGTGCCGTAGCTCTGGCTGTCGGCCAGAATCCGAAAACCATACATTATACTGTAAAACTAAGGTTTATTACTGTAAAATGACCAATGTAAAAAAAAAACACAGCAACAGAACACATAAATAAAACAAGGATAACTGTGACTTATTGTTGAGTAAATAAGTGTGTGTTTTAAAACGTGGTCCTCCCTGCAGAGATGTCTCCACTTTCTATGATTTGAATTTTTTTTAATGATATTGTCAACTGTAGATGTTTACAATATAGTAAGTTAGGAATTTCATGAAAACATATTTATTTACTTTTGTTTCAACATTGGATATTTTGCGTTTGTGGTGGATTCAATCGAATATTGAGAAAATGATTTATGTAAAAATGTTACTTTTTTTTTTATTTGACGCTTTGTTTTACAGTTTTATGTTTACCTTAAAATTACAAAGAAATATCTTAAAGTCTTATAATAGTAATACACTTGTATATTACGAGTTACATATTTAATTACAGATAATACTTTTTATTTTACGTACATCTGCATGTATTTTCTGAAAGTGCAAAAATACTGTAAATGGTATATAGTACATTTACTGTAAAAAAAGGAAATAAACATTATTTGTTGTTATTGTCAAAATACTTAAAATAATGTTTTGGGTTGTTAATTTATAGTCAATATTTGTCATTTTACAGGATTTTGCAAGTTATTTAAAAAAACATGATAATTACTATAAAAATGTACAGTTATTTCCTGTAAAATTACAATCTTTTTTTACAGTGTAGACCTAGGACCAGATGGAGGGATTATATCTCTTCGCTGGCCTGGGAGCGCCTTGGGACCCCCCAGTCAGAGCTGGTTGATGAGGGGAAAGGAACGTTTGGGGCTCTCTGCAGGAACTGCTACCCCGAGACCCGACCACGGATAAGCGGGAGAAGATGGATGGATGTTTGAATATAGCAGGAAGAATGACACAAGTGATCAAATGGATAACATGTCATTTAAATACCTGCAATTGGGTAAAAAAAAAAGTGATCATTTGTGATGGCAGCTCATAAAGTGGTTGTTTCTGGTCTGTAGTGAAAAGTAAAACATGGGAATGCAATGTTTGCTCTTTCCAGCAGAAGTAAGATGTGCAAAAATACAAAAATCAAGGCACAAATACATTGTCTTTAATAAACTACACAATCATATAACTCAAGTCATACAAATCCAAGTTATTTCATTCGACACAGGACAAGACGTGCAGAGGTCAAACTCTCCAACTGTCCATCTTCTTAGTTTAGAGATTAGTTGTTTTGCACTTTATCACACACACTCACAAAGTCAACCCAAACCGTAGTTCCAGAACAGTAGCTGGTGTTTTTGTAAAGAGTTAAACCGGAAGAGGATAACCAGACTACTGTGAAAGTATATGTAATGTTTCTTTTCAAAGTAAACACGTCATATGCATGAGTTTCTACATAACTCATGAGCTTCATTCGTATTGCAATGCCTCCTTCCACCATGTAATGATGGATCAAATGAACATTTCAGATTGTCCTGAAAAATGCATTATTTGAGTGAATTATTTCAGAATCAATATCCTAGTAACTGGAGCTTTTGCAGGAGATTTAAGAATAAATAAAACAAATCACTGAGAAATGATGCATACAAAAAAAATCAAGAAAAACCCCAAATAACTGCAATTAAAAAAAGAAAAATAACAGCAATCAGACGAGACATCCCACACCTTTCTTAATATGTTAAAATAGATAAATGGGCGTAAACAAGAACGTTTCATCCTCAGAAATAATCCAGTAACTCGTAAAACACTCCCTTAAAAACGCTGCTGTACTCAAATATATTCGATAAATACACACAACTGCTGCTGCTCCATAATATAAGCTGTTATTAAGAGCAGGTTTTATTAGTTTGGAGGTGTTCTTGTTTATTCCCATGAAGCCGCTGCAGAGTCCGAGGAAGAGGGGGATCTGAGGAGGGAACAGAACGGGTTCATCATTATAATGATTTAGGGGTTTTTATAGAGAAATATATTTGATCACAAATAGAAAAATTCAGAATTACTTTTACTTGTGGTACCTCAAGTAAAGTTTGATGCCAATACTTTTGTACTTTTACTTGAACAGAGTAGTTTTATAATTTAGTTTTGCCACTTGTAAGTAAGTAAGAAATCTGAGTACTTCTTCCACCACTGCTTCTTCTCTCTCTCCTCACCCATCTCTTCCTTCTCTCTCTCCTCTCTCCTCACTTCCTTCTCTCTCTCCTCTCTCCTTACTTCATTCTCTCTCTCTCCTCTCCCATCCCTTCCTTTTATCTCTCCTCACTCCTCGCTTCCTTCTCTCACTCCTTGCTTCCTTCTCTCTCTCCTCACCCCTCTCTTCCTTCTCTCTCTCCTCACCCCTCTCTCTCTCTCTCCTCTCTCCATTCTCTCTCTTCTCTCCCCTCCCTTCCTTTTATCTCTCCTCACTCCTCGCTTCCTTCTCTCTCTCCTCTCCCTCCCGTCCTCACTGCCCCGGGTGGCATGTAACTGCCCCCTCACAAAAATCCACTCACAAGTAAATACAAATTGATAAATGAAATAAAATAACAGAGGCGTAAATAAATATGGAATTAATTCAAACCAAATTAAATACAATTATTAATTCAATTATTGCCTGCACTTATTTATATTTTACAAACATTGTTTGCATTTAATACAAATATAAATAAAAGTAATAGTAATAATATAAATACTTATAATATAATAACACATTTATACAGTAGTTTTCACGGGTTAACATTTGATCATGAATAAATGGATTTAGAATTACTTTTATTTAGTAAACAACAACACCTCAAATGAACATAGGAAAAAGGTAAACAGATGTGTAACTAAAGTGGAATGAACAAAAAACATAATTAAATAAAATTATGAGTTTATCATCAATTATTTTATATAAGTTTGCCATTATTATATGCATTTTTTGGATATTAATAATAATAAAAATAATTTAAAAAAGACATTACATTATATCATGCTTTTGACAGTGCTTTTTTTTAATGCATTGCTTATTTGAAAAAGGTACTTAGCTGTATATCATTTTAATTTGATTTTAATTGTATTAATCTTTATCTTGTGTGAATCTGTCCTGTTTTTCAATCTGTTGCCGTTTCAAATCCTGATTTTCCCCACGAGGATTAATAAAGCTCCATCTTATCTGATAAAATGTTGAATACTCACTCAGGTCAGTTCTCATCAGTTCCCAGGCCTTTCACTTCATCATTCTTCCTCATCTGTGACAAGGAGACAATGGTTACATGGTGATCCCTCTCAGTCAAATAAAAGCAAGACAAAATCAATAAATACCCATCAAATAAAATGAAACCAAAATAATACAATACAAATCAAAATGAAATAATTAATTTAGAAATGAAAGTGGTTAACGTCTCACCTCATCCAGCTGTGCCTTCGTCTCGTCCTCAATGCGTCGGATGTCGTCTATCGACAGATCGATCCATTTATCGATCCAGCAGAACAGCTGTCTGTGGAAGTGTGTGAAAACACGCTTCTCTATCTGGAAACCCCCGACAGGTGTGTGAGGAAACAGAGATTCAGATATTAGTTACATGGAGAAATATAAATCAAATTATTACAACACATCCATTCATTTACTTATCTTTGACTGCAATCATTCATCTGCCTCAAAACCATGTATTTATCAATGTATTATTTTATTTATTTATTCCTGTATGTATTTCAACTAGGGCTGTCAAGTGAACGCGTTAACGCGTTAACGCCACTAATTATTTTAACGCGATTAACGCATGTGTATTTTTTGTCCTCGGCCGCCCCGTAGTTTCAGAGCGCATCGAGTTTAAAATACCATCTACAAGCTGATGCTGACAGCCCCGCTCCTGCTGCCCGCTTGCAGCAGACCACACTTCCACGCTCACCGGCAGGCACCATCTGGCCATCGGGAGGACCGGGTGGGTGTGTGTGTGTGTGGCACAAGCGAGCGAGGCATACCTTACGTGTATTTCTGTTGTTAGCATCTGGTGCTAGCTAGCTGCGCTAACGGATATAAGGAGCTGTTTCAATGAAAACAGAGGAGCGACATTTCGCCGAGCACTTGACTTTATGCAGGAAGCCAGACAGTGGGACATTGTACGAAAAGTCAGCACACTCAGCACGGATAGTGCGCAACATGATTGCAGCGTCCAGGCAGCTCCCGTTCGAGCATATGCCTTGAGTTGCACATAGCTCCAACGATCCAACACACACACACACACACACACACACACACACACACACACACACACACACACACACACACACACACACACACACACACACACACACACACACACACACACACACACACACACACACACACACACACACACACACACACACACACACACACACACACACACACACACACACACACACACACACAAATATTTGTAATGTTCAGAGGTTGTTGTGTTTAATATTCATGAGAATATTTGTCATTGTTCAAATGATAATAAACATTAGCATAAAGCATATTTGTCCACTCATATGTTGATAAGAGTATTAAAAACTTGAAAAATATTCCTCTAAGGTACATTTAGAACAGATAAAAAATGTGCGATTAATTTGCGATTAATCTCGATTAACTATTTGAATCGACTGACAGCCCTAATTTCAACATCTATTTATTCTTTTCATTATTGATTTCTTTATTAGAATTTTATTTTATACATTTTTATATAGCACCTTTCATGCTTGACGCAGCACAAAGTGCTTTACAAAGGATGACAGAAAATGACAATAAAAAGTGAGGAAAATAATTGAAAACAAGGTGTAAACAAACAAAAATAGTTAATAAATAAAACAATAAAACATGAAAAGTGATTCTACTAAAAAAAAAAATAGGGACTGGCGAAAATTTCGAGGATCAGTTCTCGGATTTCTCCAGCTTGCTCTCTAGCGCCCCCTGCTGGAAACGAGTTTTGAAAGACCATGACTCTCTCCAGGTAGCTCCGATGGACTTGAAACTCGGCACACATATATATCCGGGCGAATGAGCTCTACTAAAAACCCAATGGTACCCCTAAGCTCCGCCTACTTAGATCTATTGCTAATTAGCCTAATGTGAAAAACAGTACAATTACTAACATTGTTTATCAACACCACATTTGGTATACTCTCCTCTCTCTCTCTCCTCTCTCTCTCTCTCTCCTCCCTCTCTCTCCTCCCCTCCCTCTCTCTCCTCCCTCTCACCCCTCCCTCTCTCCTCACCCCTCCCTCTCTCTCCTCACCCCTCCCTCTCTCTCCTCACCCCTCTCTTCATTGCCACATGTAACATAAACATAAACAAGGTTTGTTTACCTTGTGGATGGTGCTCTCCACAGCCGTCTGCAGGCCGGTCCACTTGAACTCCACAGAAACCAGCTTGTAGGCGCACATGTGAGGACAGTCGGGGTTATCAGCCAGCTCTTTCTGCAAACACACACAGGACACATCAAAACACACAGGACACATCAAAACACACAGGACACATCAAAACATACAGGACATCAAAACACACAGCACACATCAAAACACACAGGACACATCAAAACACACATCAAAACACACAGGACATCAAAACACACAGGACACATCAAAACACACAGGACACATCAAAACACACAGGACACATCAAAACACACAGGACACATCAAAACACACAGGACACATCAAAACACACAGGACACATCAAAACACACATCAAAACACACAGGACACATCAAAACACACAGGACACATCAAAACACACAGGACACATCAAAACACACAGGACACATCAAAACACACATCAAAACACACAGGACACATCAAAACACACAGGACACATCAAAACACACATCAAAACACACAGGACACATCAAAACACACAGGACACATCAAAACACACATCAAAACACACAGGACACATCAAAACACACAGGACACATCAAAACACACATCAAAACACACAGGACACATCAAAACACACAGGACACATCAAAACACACAGGACACATCAAAACACACAGGACACATCAAAACACACAGGACACATCAAAACACACATCAAAACACACAGGACACATCAAAACACACAGGACACATCAAAACACACATCAAAACACACAGGACACATCAAAACACACAGGACACATCAAAACACACAGGACACATCAAAACACACAGGACACCAAAACATACAGGACATCAAAACACACAGGACACATCAAAACATACAGGACATCAAAACACACAGGACACATCAAAACACACAGGACACATCAAAACACACAGGACACATCAAAACACACAGGACACATCAAAACACACAGGACACATCAAAACACACAGGACACATCAAAACACACAGGACACACAGGACACATCAAAACACACAGGACACATCAAAACACACAGGACACATCAAAACACACAGGACACATCAAAACACACATCAAAACACACAGGACACATCAAAACACACAGGACACATCAAAACACACAGGACACATCAAAACACACAGGACACATCAAAACACACATCAAAACACACAGGACACATCAAAACACACAGGACACATCAAAACACACATCAAAACACACAGGACACATCAAAACACACAGGACACATCAAAACACACAGGACACCAAAACATACAGGACATCAAAACACACAGGACACATCAAAACATACAGGACATCAAAACACACAGGACACATCAAAACACACAGGACACATCAAAACACACAGGACACATCAAAACACACAGGACACATCAAAACACACATCAAAACACACAGGACACATCAAAACACACATCAAAACACACATCAAAACACACAGGACACATCAAAACACACATCAAAACACACAGGACACATCAAAACACACATCAAAACACACAGGACACATCAAAACACACATCAAAACACACAGGACACATCAAAACACACAGGACACATCAAAACACACATCAAAACACACAGGACACATCAAAACACACAGGACACACAGGACACATCAAAACACACAGGACACATCAAAACACACAGGACACATCAAAACACACAGGACACATCAAAACACACAGGACACATCAAAACACACAGGACACATCAAAACACACACTTTTAGTAGGAAAACACATGCATTTCCAGTGGTGGACTGTAATAAAGTACGTTTACTAAAGTACTGTACTTAAATACCATTTTGAGGCACTTTACCTGAGAAAACACTACCTTTTAGAAGCCAATATTATACCCCACCCTGGATATGTTTGAGTTACCCGGCTTACCTAACCCAAAACAAACACGATCTCGCTAAGCGGTCCTACGACGCTGGTTATCAACTCGGTAACTCAAGCCAGGGTTTCTCTGTCCGGCTGAGAGCGCGTTCACATGAAAGGACAGTTTCAACATTTGACCAATCACAGACATGGACACGCATACTGACAGCGCAGCGTCACACTTCCTGAATGAAAAGTGAACTATAATATTAGACATATGAAGAAGTTAAACTTTAAACATCCATGACTTAAACACTTTATCCAGGATCAAAGCCTCAGAGCTGCACCTGCAAGGTGAACACAGCTGGGAACAGAACACGTGTTTGAATGCGTACATTAACAGGTTTATGATATCACTGCCCCGTCTAAGACACGATCTGACTTTAATTACATTTGACTCGAGTGTTTCCTCAACTTAATGTGTTGCTTAAAATAATACTTCTGCATCCAGTCTGTGACGCTGTGAGTGTTGCACGGCCAGATACGGCTCAGCTGACTCAGATAAGGAGATATATGATACATTATGAAGTGATATGCCGCGTACTGTACTTAATGTTACTTTGATCCGGTTACTTATGTCGTGGCCGATATTTAAGTAAGCTTTCTTAATGCTAATGTTATAATAGTCAGATTGCTCTGAAGATGGAGGTGATATTCTATTCATGTTCACGTTCACACAGTCGGTGATTTTTGCCGGCCGTCTTTCCTGCAACGGCAGTTTTTCTGTATTTCCTTTCTCCTGTGATATGACTTGATCGCTTTAAACTCCGCACACTGAGCTCTGATTGGTCAGCAGGCGGTGCTTTCACTGAGTTGAGCTCTTAGCCTGCAACCTAACCTGCTCCGGGGCAGGCTAGCCGTACAGTATCAGTTACCATGGAGATCTAGCCCGCTAAGAAGAGAACCAGCTTCGTAGGACCGGAAACCCCGAGTTTTCCCTGAAGTTAGCCGCTAAGCGAACATCCTGCTTCGCAGTACAGGCCTCTGGTCAGAAGAATTTCATTGCCATTTCTACACTGAAGCTTTTGTGCATTTGATATTAAAACCTTTGAATCTTTGAATCCAGTGATATAATACACAAAAGGCGATTCTGTATCTTCTTCTTCTTCACCAGCATTTAAAATGTTAGGAGCAGTACTTTCCCTGTAGTCCTGATAAACAAACATGTCCTCCTCTCACCTTCCACTCCGGTCCCAGCGGCCCTCGGCCCGTTTTCACCGACTTGAAGATGGCCGGATCGTGTTCTGGGTTGTAATCCTACAGAGAGAAAGAAGAGCAATCACACAGAAGGACAAACATGAAGCAAACTCAGCAAATACAACCAGGGGGTTAAAGATGACCCATAAAACATGGACTTGTTTTTGAGAACATGCAGAGGACTCTTACCTTTGGAGGGATGCTATTTTTGTGAGCGATGTCGATGTCGACTACCTGCACTTTATCCCATTTGCTTTTCTCCAGGCCGTGAACCTGCAGCGAAACAGAACCAAGAGGTCAGAGGTTTGGAAGAGGCAAGGAAGATATGAAACACATTTTACAGTTATATTTAATTTAAGATGCCTTTCTTGCAGACTAAATCTAAATAATATCCCACTTCTATATTGGGAGATATGAAATACACAAACTTGGTTGTGATTCCAGCACATTAGCTTCATTAGTTATAATAAAGCTTTATTTATATAGTACTTTTTAAAGTGCTTTACAAAATGGTGACACCTCACAAGTTAAAAATAAACAAGAAATTCCCCTCAGATTATTTGTCAAGAACTTTACAGGTACACGCAACAAAATATAACATTTTAACAGGTTAAGACAGCGGTTTTCAAAGTGTGAGGCGCGCATCCCCTGGGGGGCGCCAGAGAGCTTCAGGGGAGGCGCAGCGTGAGAAAAAAATTACGAGAAACAGTGAAATCTAGCTAGTTCACTTCGGCTAACTTTATGCGAGCGGCAACGTGGATCGATTTTTAGTGCAGTTACCTAAAGTGAGAGAGGAGACAGCGTCTGGCAGAAAGCGTCACTTGCACACTTTTGGCCGTCTGTGGAGACCGAGTTCCACTACCTCGCCAACAAGGCTGTAAAAGTGCTCATTCCCTTCACCTCCACCTACCTGTGTGGTTTTCCGCCTTGACTTTGATCAAAAGCAAGTACCGGTCAAGCAGGGGCAGATCTACCGGCTGCCACCCCAGCTGGCATCTTTGTTTTGAAAGAAAAGTTTTGGCTCATCGGACATTTATGAGAGAAAATCCTGAATGTCCGAGTGCAAGTGAATGCAGCACAAGACGCGAGCCTTGTAACCCCTGTGATTGGCGGCGATTTAATTTGAGCGGGACGGCGCATTCGGACCCAAGTAGACGGAAGGAATGAGGTGCGGTCTACAATGACAGAGAAGAGCCTGTCAGAGTGGCTGCACTCAGCATTGAATCAAAGCGCACTAACGCTTTAGATCTTAATACGTCTGTGAGGCGTTTTGCTGAACAACATGGTAATCGCTGCATTCAGCGTTATAGGCAACTCGATGCTCTGCTCACGGATGATCATAAAAAACTATTAAGATGATGACCTTGCGTGTGTAAATATATTTTTTCTTTGAGGGGGTCTGCCCCCAAAAAACAGTTGTAAGTCCTGAGAAAGTCAAATAAGACGGTGTGTAAAACTTCACTGCCCAGCCAACAGAAAGTAACCACTTTGATTTAACTAGGCCAGTAGGTAAGGACTTTCCACTGGATAATAATACCCGTGCATTGTAGCAACAACAACAATAATAATAATAGCAGCAATAATAATTGGGAGGGGGGGCGCGGCTGTTCTTATGTTCTCTGAGGGGAGGCTCACCTTCCACACTTTGAAGACCCCTGGGTTAAGAGACAGCAACATGTTTGATAATAAGAATAAAACACAATAAAATGAAGATTCCTCTCGGAAAACAAGACTCAACATGATGTAACAATATGAAACCCTATAACATACATTAAACATATCGGTACGGTTCAAATCTATATAAAAAGATAATAGTAATAAAAACGTCATCATTCTAATAAAGGTGAAACGATTCAAATATTAAAAGACCAGCGTAAAAGGAAATGTTGCTTTTAAAACTGTTAAATAAATAAAACGATATAAAAGCAGGTAAAGACTAAAAGACCATTGGAAGGGACGGGTTGCTAATGAAAAGCTAATCGTCGTACAAAATTACAAGGATACATATTTATGAACAAATATTAGTAGTAGTAATATACAGCTTCTTTGGACATCATTAACATCTACTTACATTTTCCTGCTCTCCCATATCAGGCTTGTGCCACGTCTCGATGGTGATAATGAACCCCTCTTTCATGTATACGTTCTGTAAACAACAGAGAGACCGAGGATAGGATCAGTCAACAACAACAACATTATGAAGAGTTACAGTTTGTAAACAGACATGGGAAACATTATTTGAGCCATTATGCATAATCAGGCCTCGACCTATCCATTACATCACGTCACTTGTTAGACGCTTTTATCCAAAGCGACTAACATACTCAACACTGTGGGCAATCCCCACAGGAGCACTTTGGGGTGAAGAGTCTCGCTTCGGTTAAATGGATTCCTTGCGTCCCTCACTTGCGTCGTTTCCCTGCGTCTAGTCCCTCCCACCAAGGAAGCATGGAGAGACGCAAGGAAACCACGAGAAGCAGGGAAATGAGTTTTAAGAGCAATGGGACGTCCTTTCCTCCGGAGCGTCACGTGAAGCCACGTCCGTTTGTGACGACGCCGCACAGCTGATCGTCTGACAGCAGCCAGATCAGTGCATGCGCTGCATCGTCCAATCAGTGAGCGATAAACAGTAAGGGGGCGGGGCAAGTGTCAGAGGATTATCGCTCCTCTGGAACAAATAAGGCCACTGGGACGCTACTCAAGATGGCGCAGACAAATCAACTTCCGGTGAGACCGAGCCCGAGGAGCGAGGAAATTAAAAATAAGAGAAGTGAAACGCACCCAAAGACATGCTGACTGCAGTGGGGTTTGAACCTGTGACACCCTGATCCGAACCCCAACGCACCATCCACTGCACCACACGCCTCACACCATTCAGGATTTTTGGAGATGCACTGCAGTCAAAATCTCCCGGATGCATTTCATATATATTGTTTCCAGGCCAAATAATTATCTCTCCATTTGAATAAGATCAAAAAACAACTATTTTATATTGTATTTTCTTAGGTGCCAGGTTACCACTGACACTGACACTTTCTCTCAATTGGTTTTAACTGGTAAGATTAAAAATAAATGAGCCAATTATTGTCAAATCAATAACTCATTGCTTTAATTCAACGTAAGCTCTACAGTATGGAGATCCATGAATGGCATTTAGGACAACGTAAAACATTACCAATATCTTCTTGAAGTTTATTGTAGGATGCTTCTGGTAATTTCACACATATTATTTATTCATTTTGAGGAGCAGTAAGGTCCTTTTTCATAGGCGAAGATGTTGTTGGGTTTTCCCCTAGTGTTTGTATTTAGTATCCTCATTATCGTGCATATAAATCGACTCAACTAAATGTCTAACTCTTCTCCCTATAGTATAGTCATAACATAATATACTCACAGTTAGGACTGCATCAGAGGGAACGGTGCAGAGCGGAGGAGAGAGAGGACAGAACGAGAAGGAGTTATTAACACACACACCGTAAACAGGTGGAGTGTGTATTTAAACAGATTGTGTGTGTGTGTGTATGTGTATGTGTGTGTGTGTGTGTGTGTGTGTGTGTGTGTCTCACCTGTTTTACAGTAAGGATATGCGTTCCACGCCTCCTCGTGAACCACCAGAGAGTCTTTGGGAGCGAGCTTCCTGATGATCCTCGGCACTTTACTGCAAACACACACACACACACACACACACACACACACACATTTTTAATATAAAATCTATGTTATTGACTAAAAATATTTTTCAGATTTACATATTCTATTAAAATATATATATGTTTCCATATAAGTATTGTATTTCTTTTATTAATGATGTGAATTATTTAAAAATAGTACAAAATAAATGGTGTATTATTGCGTTGATTTAGGAAAATTATTTTATTGAATTGAAACTGATTTTATTTATTTGAAGTGATTGATGTTGAGTTCAGTTTAGTTTGGTTTATTTGTTTATAGTGTCGTGGACAGTCCCCATTGATTAACTGTCACAAAAAACAGTAAATGGAGCAGCTTTAGCCGACATTGCTAATTCCCAGCTGTTGTCCCCGGACAGATGATAATGGACACCTTCTTAAAGCTCTCCTATCATGCAAAACGCACTTTGTGCTTCTCTACATCACCATGTGTCCCCGGTGTGTCGGGGAACTCACGCAGCGTCAGGAAATAAACCCTCTCTTTTCCTCCGTACCCAAATCTCTAAAAACGGGGAACAACGAAGCTGATCCAGATTTGCGTCCGATATGACGTAACATCTGAAATGTGGACCCACGGGCCAATCAGAAACGTTGCTATCAGAAACAACGCCCGACTGTTTTGGACGTAATATGGTCGGTGTTTACATTAGCATGCTAACACTCAGAGCTAACCTGTGCTGGAGAGCATGTGTGTGAAGAAGCAGGAAGTAGAAAGGAACTCACCTTTTGGAATAACCGGCAAGAGAGAAAGCCTTTGAGCTCCAGACTGTTTCAGAGCCTTGATAATCCATGATATGGCGTTTCATCACGGCAGCATTTAGTTTAGACGGTAGCTGCCGGGTCCCGCGTGAGCTCAGACCCCTAACTTTTTTTTTTTTTATTCTTTTTTTTTAAAGCTTTATCCCCAAATCAGCACTTTAGAAACAGGATGTGAAATAGAGGGATATGAGGCATGGCTAGAATGATCTGTTTGGTGTTTTAAGCAAAACACTTCATAGACATGTTTTTTATATATTTATATCTGAGACCTGTGCTATTGCCTAAAGATAGCATGATAGGTGAGCTTTAAAATCACAACACATCAACAGCATTAGTTATAAAGAAATGAAGAAAGAGAACAATACAAGCCAAACAACACACGTTACTACATACATGTCACATATAGCACATCACAATCACACAACAGAGACGAGGGGTCCATGATCACAACATGTAACACACACGCCATATCCAACACAGACTATGAGGTGAGCAGCGTACCTGGTCAGGTGGTAGATCTTGTGGGTGAACTGTCCCTTCTCCCCATCCTTCTCATACGGCTCGTTCACTATAACCTCGACTCCTTCTCCCCCTCCAGTCTCATTCTTACTGGCCTCTGCCACGGCGTACAGCTGACCCACCTGGTACTGCAGGGACACAAAGGGAGAGAGGAGGGTTAACATTCATACAATCAGGAATTCAATCAGCAATAATCCAGTCCAGATTTGATGAGTGTAGGTCTAGTGGTTTTAGATCAGGACCTGGTCTAATGTGGTCTACATATAAAAAAGCACTGAAATCTCCCTTTTTTGTATTTTCACAAATAGAATAAAGGTTTCACAAATCTCAAACTGGGTTATAAAGAATCTTTAGACCCTCTGGGATAATCCAGTCCAAATAAATCAGCTATGCAGCGATTTACGAGGTTCAAACACGGAGGATTGTTCGCTCAGCGCTGTAAATTAAATGTCCCTTAACTATCCCCTTAACTGCCGAATCGGATGCTCTGAAATCGGAAGCCAACTTCAGCGTCGTCCACAGTTTGTTACATGGTTTCTCTATGTAAAGGGAGTCTTCAAGAAACAGCTGATTAACGATGGGATTGCAGAAGGAATCCCCCCTCCTGTAGAAGGTGTGATGATTAACAAGCAGAGTTATGTCGCCCCCTAGTGGCCAAACCTATCCTGTTGTCATGAGGTAAGTCCAACAAAAAGAGATCCCTGAAAACTTAATTTCTGCCCTTTATAACTTGCTTATATCTGGCTCCCCTGACTCCTCCGAAGCTAAACTTGGAGGGAGGATTTGAAGGAAGGCATTTAAGTGGGAAGGTTCCTGTAAGAAAGCTCAATCACAAACAGCGAATAAACGTCTTAAGCTCTTAAAATATAAACCTTTGTATTTATGTGACTTTGAATGTACTTCATTTTGTTTTCTTTCCTCTTGAGACCCAGAAAGATGTGGATGTTTGTGTACCGTCTTAAATATGGTGTATATATGCTAAAAACAATAAAGAAAGTGTTTAAATATATATATCCCTTGATCCCCGCGTACAGAAGATTTAGATGGAAAACTATTAGTCGTTTTCTATTTCATATCAGAAGGAGATTTTTTCTTGATGTAAACAGAGCTAAAAGGGACTTTTTTTTTTTTTTTTTTAAACACCTCCCTAGCTCTTTCTACCTGATGACCTCAAATGAACCATGTATGGACATTGTGTGTTCTGCCGCCCCCTAGTGGCCAAACACGTTATTAATGCAGCTTCAAGTTATCCCGTTTGAAGTCAACATGTAGAAATGTCCCTTGCTTCATGTGTTCAGCAAATTAAGTAGGAAATATGTCTTTATTTTCTTTTGTGTATCAAAAAATAAGCTCTTTTCTTGATATATGCTTTAGGAACAAAGCTATAAGGCACGGATTTTTGTTTTTTTAAACACCTGGGACTCCCAGCAGCTTCTACTGAAGCCAGTCCCCAACTCCGGGGACTTCCGGCCGGGGACTCCGGGTGGCAGTATACGCCGTGAAGTTGTTTGCAGCCTGCCAGTAAACCCAAAGCAGAAGAAGAAGAAGAAGTGACGTCAGGGGCCTAATCCTCCCTCAGGGACTTATTCCGGTGTGAACGCGATTTACTAGGACAGTTCCAGGACTAAGTACTGGGAACTAAGTACGGCAAAGTACTTGGGTGTGAAAGCGGCTAATAATAATAATAATAATACATTGTATTTGTAAAGCACCTTTCATTGCTCAAAGTCCCAAGTGCTTCAAGGGGCGTAATGTACTTTAAAAAAAAAAGAAACACAAGTTAAATAGTTTTTTAAAGAAAGTTTTAGGCCCTTCTTAAAAAGCGTAAAAAAGAAACCTAATGAACTCTCCAACCTCTCTTTTTATGACCTCCAGTTAACCCTTTCCCTTTATCCCGGACTCAGACTTCAGCCCTCTCCCAAAAGCACACTCAGCCATTTCTAAACTCCTCTTCCTCTTCCCTCCTCTTCCTCCTTCTCAGAGTTCAACCCTTCACGGAGACGGCACTAAGGGCAGAGACTCTGGAAACAATGAGTCACTGCTGCTGAATGTGTCGTCTTTGTCTCTTTTAAAACGCTTCGTAAACATTTAGACATTAGCGATGACATCTGTAGTTTAGATCTCACACCAAATCTGTCTAAATCCACTTTAAAATGCTTCGCTTATGAACTGGGTTTGAAGCTGGTTTCTGTGCACTGGTGCAGATATCCTATGTGTGGTGGTATATGCCAGTGGTGGCTGCAGAGGATTGATTCAGCGCCGGTGTGTAATCCACATTATTACACTAACTCAGTGTTGATTTGAAGTCTAAAAGTCAACATTAAATGCAATCAGTTCCCAGCGTGTTTTAATCCAAGCAAATATTCTACTTTAATCCATTTCTGTTGGTTAGTCTCTTAAAAAACTGCTTTTTCTCTGAGCTCCGTGCACTGTTTTCTCCTTGCTGCACAAAAGGGCACGTTGTGTTATAGATTCAACCTGCATTTCATTATCCTTAAAATGCAAATAGAGAAAAGTTAACGACAATGTTTTTCCTTGGCGAGTGAGTGAATGAAAATCTGACTCTGGTGGAAAATCAACTATATAAACTCACAATAATTTAAAAAAGGGTGTTTTTTTAAGGCGATGACGTCAACACTATCCTCAACAGAAGTCCCACACCTAGAGTCCGCTTCTTTGCACCAGACCACAGTTTGTACATGGTTTCATTTCTCAGAAGGTTCGGTTTGCGTTCACACGGGCGAAACTCAAACGGACTATAAACTTTAAACACAAGTCATGTGCTCGGAAATGCTGTTCAACCATTGGTCAGACATTCAGGGGGTACAAAACGCAAATGCCGGCAATTTCTACCGGAGCCTCCGCCATGGAGCATCGGCACTTTCGGCAGGTTATTCTCATGCTGCTGTTAATCTGGAGATCAACAGACGCTAGCGGCCCGCGCATATGATTATATAATCAGACTACGTCCGTTAAAAAACATAATGAGAGACGTTCGGCAGTCAGGACGAGGTTTCACCGACGACAGGTGTTCTTACTTTTATGTAGCTGACGGAGAATTTTTTCTTTACACGACACTGTTCAACACTTCAATCCTCTGCTTCACTCTTTAACTAAACAACCGCGGATGTCTTGAAAGACTCTTTCGCTAAAGATTTTGAAGACATCCGCGTTCTTGTGACTCGTTAAATACTACGCTTCCTATGTTTTGGTGCGGACTGCGTTCACACCAGCGATGAACCGCTCCAGAGTTCGCTAGCAATCGCGCTCCGAGACCACCTCTTTTAGCGGACCAGAGTCCGGTGTTTAGTTCACTTCAGAGGTCTGCGTTCACACCGACCCAAACGAACCGCACCAAGCGGCTAACGCACCAGGGTTCGATTCAACCGGACTAAACAAGGCAGGTGTGAATTGCACCCAAAAAGAATACATTCGGTAATAAACATAACTCCGAGCCCTGTTCCTCAGGTTAAACCTTATTTAAATTATGTTCAAAGAAGCTCAAAGGTGGCAACACCTCATATGGATGCAAAGTAAGAACTGTACGACAACAAAATCAAGGAGAAGCCTTAAAATATAAGAACTGCTGCTGTAAACGGTAAAATCCCACAACAATTGTCAGTATATTGGAGAAAGAGAAGACAAATCGGTATAAAATTGTTTAAAAGCTTGGGAAAACAACACTTTTTTGTACACAAAGATGGAAAAAGCTAACCGAAAAAATAAAACAACACAAGTGCAAATTGTGCTTTTTGTCTAAAGGCTATATAATGTTTGATTAGATTACTATTGTACTTCTTTCTCTTCCGATTCGTGGATTGTTGTTTTACGCCTCAGAGTTCACCTGTATTTCATTCTGGTGTGTTTTCCCCGTTACAATATATACTCCTAATTCCAACAAGAACATTACTACTATTTTTCTTGGCTTGTGCGTCGTGCTGCGTACTAGCACTTACGTATATTCTGGTGTCCGTGGTTATTTAAACATTCCCTGATGAACGTTATTCAGCGTCAATAAACGAGTGCTCATCCCAGTGTGCTCAGTGTACAGCAGGGGTGCCCAACCCTTTTTGAACCGAGAGCTCCTTTTAAAGTTTGCCAGTGTGCCGAGATCTACCAGTCCAAATAGAGAGGCGTAGCCATTACTGACAGCCTACTACCAATAAAATACACACTTCCACTTGTATAAAACTGACCTTTGTACGATTAATACTTCATAAAATACCTGCAGATAGATGCTTTATCTTTCCTCTTTCTAATCTACACACATACAAGTATTTCACTGAAGTTACACAAACAGTTGTTGTTGATACAGAGTTGTTTTTAAGGCAATGACAACATGTAAAAAAGATCCTGAAGATAAGTTTGTATTAAAGTGCATGTATTCACCACCCAACTAGTTGTTAATTACCATGCTTATTAGCAGTACATTGGCTCGTTATTAGTCCATTATCAAAACACGTATTAATGCCTTATTCGACAAGTTACTAAGCCATTAGTTACATTCCATTACCTGTTAGACGCTTTTAACCCAAAGCGACTCACATACTCAATACTGTGGGCAATCCCCCCAGGAGCCATTTGGGGTGAAGAGTCTCAGGGACACAACGACATGCTGGACTGCAAGTGGGGTTTGAGCCTGAACCCTGATTTGAACACCAACGCACAATCCACTGCGCCACACAGCTCTAGTTGAGAGTTTTTCCTCAATAACCTCTAAAGTGCTATTTATTGTACGTAAGGAAGTTGTTGTACATGAGTTTGAGTCTTAATGTGCTCAATATGGGGCTAATAAGGCAGGAGGACCACAAGAATAGTAATTCTCCCATAATCAACACCTATGATCTATTCATTATGGAACAAGACATGGAACTATAACGGACCCGTCCAACACTACACGCTGCCGACAACTCCAATCTGCCCATTCACCTTTGATGGGGTGACGTCACGTTGCCCTCGCTTTTTCTTTTTCGCCGAACTGAATTGTGGGTAGCATCAGCGGTCCGGGTCTCCCGGTACGTCAGGAAGTTGAACCAGCCAGCCAATCAAATCCCGTTTCTGGAAAATCTGACAAGCTGGAAGCCCGCTAGCCAATCAAACCGCGTCCTAGCTGGGAGAGAATATCCACGCCGTTCATTTTCCTATATTTTCAAAAAAGTCGGAGGAGAAGGAGAAAACTAACTATCGCCGTAGCAATCACCCGGCTTTTGTATGAGCATAGGACTCCTTTCACCTAACCGGGATACAAAACCGGAGGAACCCAGCATGGAGGGAGGTGGCAGAGACAGTGGGGGAAACTGGTAGGTTTCGCCTGTTTGGGGAGTTTAGAATAATTATATATATATATATATATATATATAATATATATATATATATAATAATATATGCTCGCATAAAATCCCCGGGGGTTTTTGCTTTGTATGTCGGGGCCGGGAGATTCATGTGATTGGTTGTTGTCGTGTTGCTTGAATAAAATCCCCAAGCTCCAGACACGCCCAGCTCCAAGCTTTCTTTGAAGCTGTAGTGTGGACGCTCCGTGAGTGTTAAAGGTGGGGTAGGTAAGTTTGAGAAACCGGCTCGAGATCGCTAGAATGTGAAAATACACAGCCGGAACAAATCGGCCCGTCCTCACAGAGCCCCTCCCCCAACACACACGAACGCGCACATGACCAATGAGGGCTCGAGATAAGTCTGTGCCCAGATGGAAGGCTGACAGGCAGGTAGGCCGTCCAGCTACTTTAGCCGGCTCAGATGATTGGTCGAGCTTTCTACAGCGCCACGGCTTCCACTGATGAAATGTATTTATGGATTTTTTTGTCAAAGCACTTCAGATATTCATTGCTATCGGGATGTTAAGAGCATTCCATGGAATATAACAACAAGTGTATCTCGAGCCGGTTTCTCAAACTTACCTACCCCACCTTTAATTGTGTCAAAATAACTCAAAATGTTGTATTTCTAACTCAGAATTCCCTTTCTTAAAGTGAAGTCTTGTTCATAAGCTAGTAGTTTGTCTCCAATATGTTAATAACAACTAGTTGATGGTGAATAAGTGTTACCATAAGTTTTAAATGTAAAAAAATAATACATTCGGTACAATGCC